>NW_028258329.1:10460714-10615357 GCF_053883595.1 Heterocephalus glaber
ATGGATTTTGCCAACCTTCCATTTTAAAGGTCAAGGTTGTGGCAGGCTAGTGTTGTTTTTAGTCTAAAACTCCCAAATTCATTTTCAGGATTCAGGAAATGCCCATGAACAAAAGCAAGAGAATTGTTCCCTTGCTCTTTCAGGGACTTCAAATGCCGGCCTACGGATGCCCACGTTTATGACAGCAAAATGGCTTCCTGTCAGGTGTTCTATTCTTCTAGAGGTGGAGGAAGGATGTTTCATCTATGAATTTTGGATAAGTCTGAAAAAAAATGATGCATCAGATAAGTTTCCCTTTAAATCTTCGGTGCTCATACTGCAATGGTTAATTGTGCTCACTTGTTCAGTCCCCCTCTGGGGACACCTTGGCTTCCATTTTCTTCCTGCTTTCCCCCATCAGGCCGTTTGCTGTCACTCTCTGGTTTGTTTGGGGAGATTTCTAAAGACCAGTGAAAGCCAGACATGCTGGTGCATGTCTGTAACCCCAGTACTCTAGGAAGCCGAAGCAGAAGGATTGCAAGTCTGAGCCCAGCCTAAGCTATTTTGCAACTTAGTAAGAATCTGTCTCAAAAATAAATAAATAAATAAATAAATAAATAAATAAGGTGGGCATGTAGCTGAGTATCAAGGATCTGGGTTCTGGCAGTAGTGGAAAAAAAAAATCAGTCAAAATGTATATCCTCTCATGAACCAGGGCTCAGCTGATGACAACTTGAACTAATGTGCTTATATTGGTTTGACTCTGTTCATACACTGCCCTCTAGCCAGAAGAGAATTCCACATGGATGATGCCCCTGAGGAGGGCAGGGGCAGTCAGAGGAGTTCCTTGTACAAAGATGAATTTAGGTCTTTTGTCATGGGAGAGGATGGACCAGTTGAATACAAAGTTCTAATGTCTACTATTTTCATATGAACTGAGATTAAAGGCATGGAGATCCTTTATAGTTGAGAATTATTTTAAATTTAGCCCAATTATTCTATAGATGCTAGCTTTGCGCTGGCATTTATAGTGTCTTTAACTCATGTATAACGTTTAAATGATTATGTAAAATATCATATATTGCTATGGTATATTTTGCCATTTTGTAATACATTACAATGCTTTGTAATTTCAAATATTATGAAGTAACTGCACAAGCTTTTGTATTACATTGCAAGCATACAGTATATAATATTATACATTGGGTAGATGTTACACACATGCACATATAAACACAGAGAGTAAAAACCTTGTGTTTCCTGAACTCAGAAAAGATAAGATAATGTTGATGATTTATGGGTCCTTAGAAATGATTGCTAACAATGGCTGAATTTTAAAATGATGGATCAGGACCCAGGATGTTTAGAAAGTTTGCCCAGTGCTAGTTAATGGCAGATGAGGAGGCAGAATCTGATCCTCCTGTGTCCTGGTCAAAGCGTCTCTCAGACTCTAATACTCAGCATCAGCAAGAATTCTCCATAGACTTGAGATGCTCAGGAAATGCCTTCAACACCATCAGATTGAACAAAATAAGCACATGTAATTGAACCACTTAGATTCCAAATATTTGACATTTAACGCCCCACACCGAGGAATATCTTTGACCCATCAGTGCTCCATCTGAACCTGAAAGGAAAATGTTTATGTTTGTTATTGGACATATATGTGCCTGTCTCCCTTCCCTGCTCCTAGAGACATATGCCGCTATTGTCAGCTCTGTTTCCTGTGTTTAACCCATGCTGTGTCTCCTCTGATTGCTCCTAATGGAGCTTGACAGTTGTAGAGTTAATCCAAGCTCTGGTCTCCAGGTTTCACCTCAGGAAACAATCGGTCCCTTGAGCTTTGGGGTTTCTTGCAAAGCTATATTCCCTGAGAGCCCTTTCCCAGCCCAGCTGGGGAGCCTTGGCCATTGTCTGCCAAATGGACACCAATTAAGTCAACTGTTCCTCAATTAGAATTTTGTAGAATTTATCTTGTTCTCTTGTACTCCCAGCTCCCAAGCAGGAGTCTGTTTTTGGAATTAGTTACAGAAGGAAGCAAATAAATAAATAAGTGACAGCCCTTTCCTGTAACCCGATACCCCTGGGTTTTTGCTGTCAGCCCTTCACACTACATGATCCCGGGGATATATGGCAACTGCTTGGTAGCTCTGAGGTTTCTCATCTGCATAATCCTTCCACTCTGGCTGTTTTGAGCTCAGGGCCCAGAGCAAGGGCCAGGGGTAGCCCAGGAGGGGTACTCAAGTTGCTGGGAAGAGGCGGGAACCCTCTTCTTTGTACCAAAAAATGAGGATTTGCTTTGAAGAGATGAAAGCCTGGTGTTTTGCCTTCTGGAGGGAGTACCCCTACACTTGGACAGCCAACTTTAAGGCAGATGTGTTCTGGTGATGAAGGATTTTGCAGAGTGAGGCATTTCCAGGCGACATTTAAGATGTCAATCAGTGGTGTTTGAAATCACTCAGGCTGTCACAGCTGGGTGACACTGGGGCTGCGTTGGGAGTCTTTAGAGAATGGGGACGTGGTTGACATCAGAATGCACTTGTTTGTGAAACACAGTCAATCACAAACAATATCTTCTTCAAAGAATCCTATTTATTGTCATATATTTTAAAACATTTATTCAGTGCTTTCACTGGCCATGCTCACAAAGAACAAAGAAAAGCAGGTGGCTGCCAGTCCCACTTGTTGAACTTCAACAAGCACAGGAATCACCTGGGGCCTTATTAAAATGCAGATTCTGGTTCAGCAGGTGTGGGATGGGGCCTGAGATTCTGCATTTTTCATAAACTCTAATGATGCTGTGCCTTTGCATTCTAGCATATCTGAGTGACAGGGGTTTGGATACTAAAAGTTATGTCATTCCTACTGGATTGGGGCCACAACCACAAAATGAAATTTGGACTTGAATATTGTATTCCGATATTTCACCTAAAACACTTTGTCTCGCCCAGTCGACTCTTTCTCTATCTGTACTCAATCGTTTGCACACTCATTCACTCCTCTGCTACTGTTCATTTAAAACTTAGTAAGATACAGAAACAGAAAATAAAGATACAGAAGTAGACAATGAAGTCATTGACATCCAAGAAAAACATAAGGAAGTGGAATTTGGGCATGTATGAATGTATCAATGGCCATACAAGCAATGATCCCAGCACTTTGAGATTTCAGATAGCAATGGGGTACCCGGATCTCTTCAAAGTCCTAAGTGTCACAAAAGTCTAGTAGCTAAATCTGCCTGGCTTTGTCTTGGATGTGAAAGTGGGCCAACATCACATGGTCCTGGTTAACTTCATTCGAAGGCCCAACCTCTAAGTGCAGAGGGAGGAGACTGTACAACTCCACACATCCTGGGAACGAAACTCCTCCTGGGGTGTCTCCAGATGCTAACAGTCACTTTCTGGAATGCTCAAAATAAAGAAATCAAAATTAGAGACTATACTAGTTCAGAGGAGAAAATGATCAATGTATGCCTTATTTTTAGGAGACTGCTTCACCTATAAGGCAAAAGAAGAAGAAAGAGTAATTTACAGTAGTTGTGTATCTGCTGATTTCATTATTAAAGTTAAGTAAATGTGTATTCAAATATGTTAAAAAGTAATGAAAATAAACAAGTTG
This sequence comes from Heterocephalus glaber, assembly GCF_053883595.1. NCBI lineage: Eukaryota > Metazoa > Chordata > Mammalia > Rodentia > Bathyergidae > Heterocephalus > Heterocephalus glaber. The sequence continues at coordinate 10,464,312 of NW_028258329.1, forward strand.
CCTATAATACAATTAATAGCTGGCTAACTGTTTTAAATAGGTTCTTCTCCTGATAAAAGCAATATAGCACCAAAGAGTAAGATCTGAAACAAAAAGCTAAAGGCCATACAGATAATTATATGTTCTGAGCAAAAGAGCGCTCTGAAAAGCATAAGATGACAATATATCAATGATCTAGGTTGGTTTTAAATAATGTGCTGCACGCTTACTGTAGGCTGCAAAAGGAATTCCTTAGCTTGTCACAAATCATGAACAATCCCTCCAGACTTCACTCAACAGTCAGATACAATAATGTGAAAATATATACCTCCATGTGCTTTTCAGCTATATGCCACTGCCTAAAAGAAAATACCAACTATTAGTGAAACAAAGCTCTCTCAATTTTCTCTGAATTATATTTGTTTGGAAAGTGATCAATAAACCTTGTATAAAAGGAAAATTGACATCTACATTTTCAAAGGAGAATGGCTGGCTGAGAAACCATTTCTATCTCTCTGTGGTAAAACCCAAATATGAAAAAGAAAAAAATATCAAGTGAATGTATCTTAGGTCCATGTTTATAATAATCAAACACCAATCATTTATCAAGCTTCTAACATTCAAAAATAATGGCTTAGCATTGTGAAACACACTTCGCCATTCCTTTTCTCCTATTTCTATGTTCAGTGTATTTCTTTTCTTTCTCTGCCCTTCTTTGCTGCATCCGTTGCCAGCCACCTAATGCTATGTTCTGGGCAGCTTTCCAGGCACGGTATTCCTTGATATTCTTTAGTTGTTATCCTAAGAAAGTAATGGCATAGCACTGTTAAATTATCATTCTGTGGGGAAAAGTAAGAGAATGCTTTTATTTAATTTTCCATTAATGAGGCTACTTGGACAGGTGCCCAAAGGACCTGCTCCTCCTTTCTCAGATTATGGGAAAAATTCCAGATCTTGGTAGGACCTGGTATCAACCATTTGCAGGAATACTGGGGGACTTGAGATTGCCCTGCCATTTTTTTAATGAGGAACTTACTCCCACTGTCTTGGTTGTCATCAACCTCAGAAGTGCAGAAATCAGGCCAGAGAGCTGTAAAAGGGGGATATTTCAGGCTTGACCCAAAGCAGTGCAGCCTGAAACATTTACAGGAAAGTTTGTTTTTAGGAAATTTCCAGTTCAATTATGCTTTCCCTAGAGACATGAATAGTTCAGATAGCCTTCAGATAAGCATGCACAATTTTGGGAACTTCATAAAAAACAGAACTAGTAATGTTTTGAGGCTTGGCCTCCCCCGGATAAAATAGCTATTTCAGGGTGAGGCATCCTAGCCTGGTGGTCTCAGGATCCAGGCAAAAATCAAGAGATTCTGAGTGTTAGAACTCTAGCTTCCTCTCATGCTTCATGGGTGGCCTGAGGAATAAAATGAAAGCCAAATTCTGGGTTTTAGATAAAGGAACAATAGTCAATTGCACATTCCTTGATTGGTTTAATGCATGGTGCTAAAAGACAATCACTTTTCAGCCTAGAGTCCAGGTGGGCATCCTCTTTTCTGGTTGTACTATTTGGGATTCTATTCTATAAATCACTGATATGTGGATGCCCATTTCTTCCTCGAGATTCGAAAAGTTTTCTTTTATTTCCCTAGCTTGGTTTTCTGGGCCCTTAATCCTCATTTTCACACCTTCACATAAGTCCAGTGATGAGGATACTAGGTTACTTATTAGTGAATCACAGATTTTGAATGCTTTCTTCATTCTTTCTTATTCTTTTCTCTTTTTTTCATATGACTGTCTTCCAGCTAAAATTTCTTACTTCTCCTTCATGTAGTCTGCTGTTAAGGCATTCAACTGAATTTTTTATTTGACTTACTGAGCTCTTAATTTCCAAAATTGGTGTTTGGTTCTTTTTCAGAATCTCCATCTCTGTTGCATTTCCATGTAACCATTTAACTGTATTCTCTTGGAATCCATTGATTTTTAGTGTTTTCCCAAGACCACTCACTTCCAAATTCAGCCATATGGCTGTTCCTTTACTTCTACCTGGGGAGGACCTGGGGAGTGCTAGCTCCTGTATTCTGCCATCTTGAAAATCTTCCCTTCACCCCCTGTAATGTGTAATGCTATATGTCTATAATGATACTGTGGATATTTGTAAACACATACATTTGGATGATTTAGGCTGCAAGCAGTAAAACTCCCAAATAGCTGACATTAAGCAGTAAATAAAAATTATTGCTTTGTGCAACTATCTGAAAGTTGAAGCAGGACAGGTTTGATCACAGTCTTTCCTCCATTTCTCAGTGTCTCTGTTCTCTACTTCCTTGGTTTGCTCATTTTGTCCATAGGTTAACTCTCCTAATAATGGCAAAATGACTTTAGAAATTCAGAATTCACATCCAGCTACAGTAGGGTCCAAGAAAAGAAAGAAATCCTTCAACCTCATTCAGTGTCCTGATTGGATCAGTTGTCCATCTCTCAACTTATCACTTGGTCAAGAGGGACACGATTTGACTAATCAACTTGGGTAAATTAAACTTAATGGGGGCTGAACTTCTCATCTATCCTTCTCCACTGGCTGCTATCCTGTAGTATTCAGCTGGAGCAAAGGAAAAAAAAACTAAGACAACTTCCATGCTTACCCCTCTGACATTCTCCTACAACCCAGTGTTACCTTACTGTAGCATTTCATCATTTCTCAAATTATTTGGCAACCAGCCATTTGCCCACAGACAGTACAGATTCAAAGTTAAAAGCAAGATCTTTGGAGACAACCAGCCAAAAACCTGAGCTCCCATAGGACACTATGCTAACAGACTCGATCACGTTTAGCCTGGCTTCCACCTGAAGCTGATTCCAGTCTTGATGCTGAGTCTTTGCTCCTCAAAGGTCTATGCTGTCAAATTGTAGCAATACCTTCTATAGGTTTCCACTTCCCCATTGCCTTCCCTCTCTCAAGTCCTCATGACTTATTTGCCCCCCTTTAAAAACCACAATCTGATTTGTTTTAACTGGAGTTAAGCCCAGATTATAATGGATTCTCTCTTCCCTTTGCAGTTGCCCGAACAAAGTCTGTCCTGCCACCTTTGTCATGTATCCAATGCTATTTCTCTTTGACAAATTTTAGAATCCCAGATCTACCCTTTAAAAATAAAGAATGACTTTAGAAAATTAACATCACTAAATCCTCATTTTGCCCATGTACATGATGATGCTCTTCTCATAGGGATAAGATGAAGATAAATATGTTTAGTGGACGATTTGGCAAGAAGTAGACCTTTCATAAATAACAGCAATTATTAATAATCTATTTCCAAACCTGAGCAGATCCCAAACCTGAAGGGAGGATGGGGCTATATTTTCTTCGATTTCTTCTCTCCTTGCTGAACTCTTAGATTTCTAAGACAGCCAGTGATCTCTTCCTTCTTTTCAATAAATCTTATATACCTAACCCACCTCCAAAGTTTTCTCCAAGACATCCTTGAGTCTTTATTAGCTTGCTCATCTGCTCCTCTCTCAGGCCTTTCTCTTTCAACTCTGGTGATAGCTATGTGATGGCACCTGAATTTCTCCAAGAAGGACAAAGAGTGTATAAGTGGCCCTTGACTTATGTTTAACTTAACATTTTGACATTATGATGTTGTGAAAATTATATACATTCAAAAAAATAAAACTTTAAAGTGTGGTCTTTTCCCAGCCTAGCAATATGTGCTATGATAAACTCTGAAGACCCTCTGTAGGAGCAGTGAGCAGCAGCTCCTATTAAGCCCTGCAACCACCAAGAGAACCAACTGATGCTCCATAGTGTGCTGTGTTGGTAACTATGAAATTCACTATTTAAGGTGTATTCAATACATTTTTGTCTTACAATATTTTTGGTCTACATGCGTTTATCAAGACATTGTCTCATTGTAAGTTGAGAAGCATCTCTAATCTTTGCCCTGGAATACTTTAATCAAGAGGCTTCCATACCCTCAATCTGACCTTTGACCTGGAAATCTTTAACTAAATTACTTCCTTGCTATTTGTGGCTCCAAGTAGCATAATATCAGCCTCATTTCTAGAAGTCCTCATAGTTTTCAATCTTACAAGGCCTGGAGTATCTGAAACCAACCTATTCCTTTCCATTACTGCCTGCAAAATGGAAAATTCTTTTCTGAGACCATTTCATCTTTGTATTTTCTTGCCGTATTCCAGTAGCAGCTACAGATTATATTTTCCAAAGTTTTTTCTCTTTTTAACAGATAGAATCTATTTTCCAAATCAACATTGGTGACAGGTTTTCCATGTATTTCTTTAAGAGTTTAAAATGACTACTTTTCATTATTTCATTTTTAATGGACAAATAATTGCACATATTTATGGGGTGCAATGCAATATGTTGGTATATGTACTCACTGAGGAATTATTAATATATATAATTAACATATGGATGCCCTCACTTATTTATGGTGGCAAGAACATTTAAAATCTCTTCTTTCAGCTATTTTGAAACACATCATGCTTTGAGTGTGGCATGACAAGTAACAGCATTTCCAAAATTTCCAACATATAACATTAATTTCCTCACCTCCTCTGTCCCAAAGGTCATGAAATATCTTCTACTCTTTGTTTTTATTATAATAGATTCTCACATCTGTTTCCAATTTTTACATCAATTAGAACAAAAGGCTGTGCTTTGGTAATAAATCTCCAACTCTCAGTGGTATATCACAAAAGTTGCTTTCTATTTTACACATAGTCTTCTAAAGGTCCAGCAGTTCTTTAGGATAACATGTTTCTTGGCAATGAATGGGAATTCATGCTTCTTTTGTCCAGTAGGTGAAACTTCTGGGACACAAACCTTTGTGGGTCTCTGTGGTAGGGAAAGAATATTGAGAACTTATCCTCACTTCAAAACCTCCAACTACCAGTTCCACCTGGTCATTGTTTATTCACTCCTCATTGATCAGAATCCATGGTCTTCCTCTAACACGAAGAGAATCTTGGATATAAAAAGAGCAAGTGGAATAGACATAAAGAGCATTTCCACTTTGTTTTGTTTCACTCTCTTTGTCTCTTCCTTTCAGATTTTGATTTAAAATTCTCCTTTTTGAAGTATCTTTGTTTTATAAATTTAAAAACATAAGAAAGGAAACAGAAATGTAAAAAAAACACCCATCATTAATGGGACAGGAAAAAATTTCTAATGTGACAAGAAAAACAATAGGAGAGAGATTAGTTTAACATCAGTACATTCATGTGGTATGATTAATGGGTGTGTGATGCTGATCTATGTCCCGAAGGGAGGTTTATTTTAAGACATGTGGGATTCTTTTTTATTTTGTTTTTAACACTAATATGTGGGCCCAAGTGTAGGAATTCCAATTGAGCAATCCAAGTAGAGGTACATATTTCAACTCTTATCTAGGAAGTGTGTATGTTCAGCCAGGTTGAGTGATCAATGGACATAAGCCATGTAGAAATATGGGAAATCACAGGTGCTGGTCCCAATACAAGAAGTGAGAGATTGAAAATGGTGGTAGGAAAATTACAATACATTTAAGGAAGCAGAGGATAAACATCCAATAAATGAGAAGATAGAAAGTCTGGTCACAAGAAGAAGGGAGATTCCCTTCATCTGCAACAGAAGAGAGAGGATGGAGAGAAGAGATTGTGAGTTACACTCCAGCCTCACACTATGCACTTACCATCCATTGGTTTATTCAGCATTTGTCTAGGCTCTGGCCTCCAGCCAGATCCTCTCCTAAGTGCACAAATGCAGTGCTGGAGAAGACAACCACAGTCCCTCTGCTCACACGAGGTGTACAAAACAGAGACAGACTTTGACCTCTCGGCCATAGGTGCTGGAAAGAACATAGATGTTGAGATCAACAGACTTGGCTGCCACACCAGCCTCAGCATGAGCCCTTAGGGCTCAAGTGTGGACTAAGCCTCACTTTCCCCAGTTACATGATGAGCATTTTAACACCTACGCTCCTTTGTTGTTCTTGAGGATTCAGTGAAATCGCCTGTCTGGACCTGGATTTGAATTAGTGACAATTTCTTCTCCCCTTCCCTCCACCTGGCACCTTCTAAGTAAAACACAAATACTAATAATGATAGTAGTATCAATAATATAAGTATTACTTACTAATTACTACTACTTACAATGTATATAGACATTTTATATGCTATATAATTTAAACCATACTCATATACACATAATTATTCTGAAGTTATCATTGCCTGTTGTCCTTGTTTTCCTTCCTCCCTTCCTCCTTTCCTCCTTCCTTCCCCCCTTCCTTCCTTCCTTCCTTCTTTTCCTTTTTCCTTCCTTCCCTGAAAAGTATTTCAGCTTCCTGAAACTGTATGTTAAATAACATAACAGTAAATGAATTAAAATCAAAGAGGAAAACAAAATGATAATGACAAAGTGACATCAATAAAAAGTTTGACTGCAAATGTCCTTACTTAGACTCTGGGCAGATATGAGTTAAATTTCAGCCTTCTAGCTCCAAAGTGAAATGAGAGATATTTTCAGATACATAGTCCATAGTATCTCTGAAATAAATAACCACCCATTGCTTTAGAGATTCACAACTGTTATTGGTGTGAATTTCAGACAGGTATTTCTTCTTGGAACTCTCATAAATGGGCTACTATACTTTGGAGCAATCAGGGCAATCACATGGTGACTATTGCAAGAGTAACACCGGGCTATTTCCTTCAATATTCCTATGTAGGCTCAGGATTGACAGAAATTCTCTTAGGAGAAAGATGATACAATTTACCAATTCTTGCCCGATTTGTTTTGATCTAAGGAGAGATATCGTATAGAATTTGGGGTTGTAGTATAGAATTTATGAATACTGTATGTGTTTTATATTTATTCTCCATAGAATAAAAGAAAAGTTAAATAGTAGCAAAGAGAAAAAAGTACCATTATCTGTTAAGTCATGCAAATTTGTCTCTTAAATCCAGGGTTTCCAACTAAAAATCTCGGAATCATTTCATTAGGAAATATAAGCTCCATTAAAGCCTCATGATCCCTTGGGCCCTGCATAGTATCATTTCTTCCTAATTTCCTTCATCCCTAAAGAGCATGTACCTGGAAGGATTACTGGGAGTTTATTTGGGAAGTGAATGTTGAGGACTTTACTAGTGCCTAGTATACTGCCTCAGAACTACATCAACTCCTGTCTTCCACCCTGATGGGTGGAATTGATTTGATTTTTCTTGTAGTTTTTTTTGTTTATTTGTTTAGTTTAATGGTGCTTTAAAATTAACAATATTTTCTAATAGTATTAAGGAAAGAGCATAATTGAAACCCATCTGAGCTCAAGGAGGCACTTCAGAGGCCTAAAGCTCAGTGCATCAGCCCATCGTTGGTGCAGGGGATTGCAACTGCTCCTGGAGGGCAGCCTCTGGAATGGCTGTGGCTTATTGAGCCTGTGCCCACTTGGCAACCCCCTGTTCCTCACTGTGTCACGATGTTCTCAGCAGCAGGAAGAATCAGCTTACATACAGATGTTTCTCTGCAAAGCAGTGTTGGGCACAAGCACCTCCACCCCACAGGGTCTGCGTGTACAAGGAGAGCTTTCTCCGGCATGCAACCAAGCTTCACTTCCACACCCAGAAAACAGATCCTCAGCTGACCACTTAAGTGGGCTTAAGTGGAGATTTAGGATTTTCCAGCCATTGGCAGTTCCAGAACCACACAATCTCTACCCAACTGTCTTATTAATCTTTTGTCTTGGAGGTGTTGTGAGAAGCAGCCAATGCGAGGCCCCCATGGAACCCCATGCAGTTAAGTGTGAGAAAGGTACTCCTCATCACCATCAGTCAGGGTCCTGAGTGTTGGGTTAGAGGTAAGACATGGCTCTGGAGCCAGAAGCCTAGGTCCTTACAGGGAGTGACTGAGCCAAGTTACTCTACCCCTCAATCCCAATATGCAGAACCAAAGGTGGTAGCTCTGTAAGCTCTTGAGGGGGCTGAGTGATTTAAAACATGCAGTTGCTTAAATGGTTTCTGACATAGATTTTGCCTGTTTTCTTTTACTAAAAAGCTATTGTCTTGAGTTACTACAATGGTGCTAAATTTAATGATAGCTAGCTCTCTTTTGTCTTCCAACTGCATTTCAGATTAGGTACAGGTTTAAGGGACTTGGATCTTTAAACTCAATAAACAAAAGAGAAATAAACATTTTAATTTTCTGTACCAAAACCCAACCATTTACTAAGTACTTTATATATACGATTGACAGTTATCTTCCTGGCTACCATTGAAGTAGGTACCGTTACATCTAATATGAAATTTAGAGAAAGCATGATCACCATACTGAGTTTCAGTATTGATTTCACTGCAGGAAGAAGTGAAAGTAAAATATGATATGTGAAATTAAATTTAAATTTCATATTTTAAAAATTATGAATGATTTAGTATAAGCATACCCCAAATATTGTATGGGTCACACTTATAATAAAGAATGATTCATTCATTTATTTAAAATAAAAATTAAACAACATGTTCTGTATTTTTAGTTGTCATTTCTGAAACTCTACCTACAAAGAAATCTTTTGGTGCCAAGCACTAAACTTAGCCTTTTATACAGTTTATCATATTTATATCATACAACAAGAGGAAAGCCTTTGAGAAGGACGATTACAGAGCCATTTACACAACTCTCTGCCAGCTGCTCTGATCTTTCACCTAGCATACCGACTGCCAACCTTACTTTTCATCAGGGCATTTGGTCATATGACCGCACATTTTCACATAATTAGCCTTCAACTGTGCTGGTTAGATTCTCCAGTGATGAAATATAGGGAAAGCTATCAAAAGAATTAATAAAAACAATAAGAAGCCATCTGAAGCAAAGACAAGAGCTTTGAATTTAGATCCATGTAAAATTCCAGTGCCAGGTCTCCCACACTGGATGTCTTTTAATTTTTTGAGACAGGGTTTCACTATATAGTTCAGACTGGCTTTGAACAGACTATGTAGCCCAAGTTGGCCTCTAACTTGTAGTGATACTCTTACCTCAACTTCCCGAGTGCTAGGATTACAGGCTTACACCACCATACCCAACTCCTCCCTCTGGGTGTCTTCATGAGTCTCAGTTTCATCATTTGAAAATTTAACCACCTCTTCCTATGAGGTGCAAAAAGATTAAAAGGGGACATCTGTGTAAGTTCCCAGTTCTTTCTTCCATCCTTTAATCATAGAGAATAAGTATGAAGATGTTAGATTCTTCACCACCTCCATTTTCTACTGTTTCCTACAGTGAGGGCCATATTGATAAATATCCTTTGGGAAAATTTGTCAGGTTATAAGCCAGCTGGGTTGAATCAGTAATGGGAGAGAGATGGAGTTAAAATGAGCTCAGTTTCCCGAGGAAATCTCCTTTCTAATCGATGTAACTTGTTCTGTCAGTGGGAATTCTTCTGTGAGGTGATAAAGTAAGAATCTGAAGGTTAGGATTTTTAACCAAGTGTCAGAAAGAGGGTGGATGCAAAAAAACATAATCCAAAGCCTTTTCCCAAGGGACTGTTGAATCTCAGAAGACATCCTCATGAAATCAGAAAAATTAGTGTGCCATGGTCTGGCCAAACTGATTCTTCAGCCCAGGATTTCCCTTTGGTGTGATATTTACAGAACATACTGTTGCACCAATCAAAGAATGGCTTGGTGATTATGTCAGCTTTACATTACTGTGACAAAATACTCTGGAGAATGCACTTAAAGGGAGAATAATTTTATTTTGGCCTACAGTACTAGAAGTGTAAGTCCATGGTTATTTGGCCTTACCTCTTTGGTCTTGTGGTAGCACTGTGCATAATGGTGGAAGTATTTTCTGTAGAAGCTCTGTTCACCTTATGGCTACTAGGAAGCAAAGAGAGACAGTGATTAAGAGTCTCAATATTTCCTTCAAGGGGACACCTCCAGTGACCCAGTTCTTCCCACTAGGCCCACATCCCAAAAGCTCTACCACCTATCAGTACCATCACATTCTGGTGAGTGGCCTTTAGCACTTGAACCACTGTGGAGTCAAACTGTAGCACTGATGAAGCTTATGTTGAAAATAACAAATATAATCCTGGTGCTTTCCAATCAAACCCTTTGGTGGAGCCACTGGGTTTTGGGACAGTTGTATTGTACAGCAAGGACAAAGACATCTCAGGTTAAGCTTGAATCTACATATTCAGTGCCGGTCCATATTGTACACCTCCCTTATCAGAGTTATCCTCACTTTGTCAGACCATGAGCCCTGCTCAACACATATCAGCTTGTGCCCTCTTTTATCTCAGAATGACATGAAGGAAATGAATCTGAACTTCAGTTTAACTTCCCTCAGCAACTGGTTCAAAGGCTAAATTCCATTTCTCTACCTGAGCTAGGCCCTGTAGCACCTCCAACATAATATGAAATTTGCTTATGAAATGAAGACAAACACAGGCTTGGCAGAAATGGCATAAATAATCAATCCTTCATATATTTATATAGAATCCAGGTGCAGCTAGCTCACAGATGATAGCTTCGTACTTCATTTCTTTGCTTTTCCAAGAAATTCTGATAGATGTAGTAGGGCAGTTTGACATCACCTGGGAATATCCCTCATATATATCTTGAAAAATAATCAACCCCAAATCAAGTCTGGAGATTGTGATAGAAAAACAGAGTGAAAATCTGAAAAGAAATATCTTTAGAGTTAAGTAACAATTGACATCTTAAAATCTCATTTGAGCAATTTGCCAAACATATTAAAACATATGTATATCACATTTCATTTTCATGGTCCAAAGTCTTGTACAAGGAATCGGAAGCATTTTATGGGATGAATTTATTGTGAAGTTTCTGGCCTCAGTATGTAATCCCACAATAACTTGGGTCCATTCAAATATCCTCAGTGAAGCATAAGAAATGCCAAGTTCTGTAGACAATTGTGTGGATCACATGTTTGCTGGATGTACTTCTTCTCAGCAACATGGTATTCCATGTATTACTTCTGTTTGTAGCAGATAAGCCATCTTCATGTGTAGCTAATTTTAGTGCTTAAGTAAACATACGTGGAGTGTTGTAATAAAAACTCAAGATATCCTTAAACAAAAAGCAAAAACTGTGTAATCGTGTAAAAAAGCCTGCTGGAGCAAATCTATTCTAACACAGTTTTGGGAAAAATCTCTTCAAAGGCCTTGAGTTTGTGGATCTCTGCATTTGTGATGAGGCGGGAGTTTGAGGGGGAGTAAGGTATTAATCAATGAGGTCATCGTTTGCAAAAGCAATTAGAGTGATCCTATATTTTTGCACAATAATTGCCACATGTTGATTGTGCAGATGTCCAAACACATAGGAACACTGCTCTTTCCAAAAGACAAATGAAGATTTTTACTTCGTTTGGTAAATGTGTCAAGATTTATCACTCAGTCCTGTCCCATACATTAGAATGTTTATAAAATATGGTTCTCTGCTCTCTGGGTATGTAGTTTTATGATTTCAACAACATGGCAGTGAAGAAATCAATGTTTTCTGGATCCCAATGTGTCCCAAGTCCCGGAGTAGACTATGCATAGAAGCTCAGTGGTTAGAATCAGGAAAGAGACCAAGAAATCCCTGTGTATATACATGGCAGCAAAATGAGCCTTCCCAAGCACTTCTCTGTTTCTAGGAAAATAGTGCCCAAGTAGAATGGTCTTGTCAAGAAGTTTTACTGAAAGACGCTTTGGCTATTGGAGTTTCCAGTTTTTCACTGTAGCCTGACCATCATAACAATGTCCAAAATGCAGCAGAACTGAACAGAATATGAAGCTTCTGTGAGTTGCATGAATGAAAGGAAGGGGTAAAAATGAAAGGAAGGGTCTCCTGAGGAGAGAGTAAAAGCAAGTCATACAGTATGTCTGTGCAAATCACGGATGAAATAAAACATTTCAGACAGACATACATCTTGCCTGAGAAACAATGCAGAGTTTAGACTTGTGCTGGAACAGAGCTCACAGTGTTTGGGATGGCTTCTTTTGCAATTATGAGTTTTGATGGCTTTTTCAAAATGTGGTCAATCAACTAAAACTATGCTTTGAAAAAAGAACATTAAAACATATTCATTGATTATAAAGATATTGCTTTACTCTTGAGTCTTTACAATTAAGGAAACTCAAAATAGCCAGCATACCACCACTCTTTCTTCTCTCTCAGATGCCCACAGAAGCTCAGGATTCATAGAAAATATAATATTCTCCAGTCTCTCTGGATATTGTTACATTCATTTTCTGCACTGTCCTAGAAATACAGCACTTCATAGAAACTGAGTATGATTAATATTCTTAACTTACGCAAAGGGAGGGAATTTTTGTAGAGAGACGAATAGAGTACTATCCAATAGTACTTTAAAACAGTTGCCAATGTGAGGATTGTTTTTTCAAGCAGACTATAGAATTCACACAGGTGGAGGAATTCTTTGCAATATTTTATATCTCCTTTTCATAGTACTAAGCATATGGTTGATAACATTTTAATTATGTAATGGTGGCATGGCCATATCAATTTTCTTAAGCACTGTTTGCTATTATTTAATATAGTACTTGGCATAATGTAGAAACAAATATGTTCATCAAGATGATGAATGGTTGAGATTCCTCAGGACAGGGCAGCAGGGCTATGGCGCACTGGGCACCCTGATGATGGATACATATGAGCAGTTGTGAGCATGATCCAGAAACATCTAGGCCCTTGCCCAAGAGGAGACCAGAGTTTCCTTTAAATGGCATGGTATGCATCCTCTGACAACTGCCTGGCTGTAGTTAGGACCAGTATAAGGCTATGTTTTGGTACTGGACACTGTGTTTACTTTAAGGAATCAGAAAGTCTACAGCAGGCTCAATGCTAATGGCAAATGCAAGGCATCTGTGGCAGCTGGTGAAAGCTCTGCTCCATCCTCTAAAGGATCATAGTTGTGCCCCACCAATGCTCTTTCCTACTCAGGTAAAAATTACCTGGGAAATTGTGCCCAATGGCATGAATACCCTAGTAAGCTTCTCCAAACCCTTCAGGAGAATTCTTGTACTTGTGTGCCTTACTGGAAGTGGTTCTAGCTTTTGGAAAAAACCATTTATTATTACCCTATAAAGAACCCAACTTGGAGGAATGGAATTTTAAAGACCACAGGAATGGAATAAGATGCCCGGGTTGATTGCATGTTCGAACACTGCCTAGTGTTACAAAGCCAAGGACTTAATACAGTTAATAATAATTGACTACTCTGAAATGTTGAAAAGAAGCATCATTCCTGTTAAAGATAGATTTAACTTTCTTATATATGCACCACTCTAATGTGAAAGGGTGGTAGAAGTGGCGGTCAGTAACATGCAGGAGAAAGTTCCAAACGGGAATTGCTTCTCCATTACAAAAATTTTAAAATAGTATACAAGGGAGATTGACAGAGCTAAAATGTATATGCATTTAAATCTTTTATAATAGCATATATATGCTATTTTTTATCTTTTCCCTACTTTTATTCTGGTATAGAGAAGGTTTTTTTCAAAAGCCAACTACCCAGATAGTCAGCAGATGTGCAGAGCTTTCCACGAGTCTCCTTTAATGTAAACACTTGCCCTGCCTTGCTGTGACACCCTCACAATTTCTGTGTGGCTGGGATGGCAATGGGACATTCTCGTTTAGGAGATATAAATTCTCCTGTTCTGAAGCAGACACCAATGTTTATTTGTAAATTTCTATTACCATTGAAAGGCCTGGAGAATATGGCAAAACTTTTGATACTAGAAGGGAAAAAATGATTTTTGTTGGCGTTTTAATCAAATGTATCCTTTAACAAAGTGTTAAGGACAGGTGAAATTCTGTAGAAAGAATTTAAACACATCTTTGAATACATAGAAGAGTAATAAATATTTTCAACTTCCTGTTAACTGGACACCATAACCAAATAGATATTTTAAATACTAAACAACAAGGAAGAAAAGCCAGTACTGCCTGGACACTACCCTTCTAGACAGCAGGAGCATTTTTTCCAACAGTGTCTCCCCCTGCAATTTGAGATGCAAGTGAACCTTATATTTTTAAAAATGTTTATAACTTGTTCTTGTTCTGTTATCAGCTAAGATGTTCTGTCTTTATGCTTCAATACTGTATGTGCTCTTTGTTGCAAAGAATCAAAACCCTTGCATTGTACTTTTTGGACAATTTGCCTTTTTGTTTCTCAAATTCAAAATAGCCATATAAAATCTCCATGGAAGCCATAAAGATGTCCCTCTATGGTTTATACCCTTTCTGGATGGCCTGCTTTTGTGCCTACAGTTGGGGGCGGAGTGTGGATGGTGCAAAAAAGCCACTGCTATCTTTTATCAGACAAAGAATGTAAAGAAATCCAGGCAGCATCCCAGTACAAAAGCCTGACCTCGCTGTCCCCCGAGGCCTGAGGCCTAGACAAGCATCCAGGCCTGGACGTTTCCTGAGAACAGCTACAGAGAAGATCTGAGAAGGGACAGACATTCCGTCTCTTAGAAGCAAAGTCTGGTGTCTGAGGATCTAACAGGTTCTAGCTGTACAAAGAACACGTCTGCACATCCATTCTCTAGGTAACTGAATAAAGCGAAAAGTCAGCTGTACAGATCTTAATTCTTTAAAATTTAAAAGCTAATTTTGTGTCTTTTCGTCAATTTCCTGCACAGGAAGGAAGAATTTATTAACTGCCTTCGGGTACTAAATGGAGTGCTAATGGGTAAGTACAACAATTCAACAGGTGCAAGGAGATCTATGGAGGCATTATATCAATATTAATCGTAATGCAGTGTAAATGCATTTGTAGAGTGATAGCTTTTTATTCTCCCTTATTGAGTTTATTTTGGAAACCTGTCTCACTCCAAATAATAAAATGTCTCTTCTATCTTATTCTGGAGTGCTTAATGGCCTTATTTATAAATTCATCCTATGGAAATGTTATTGAACAGTTGTAAGTAATAGGGAGTAGGTAAGAATAATTGTTCAAATTTTAGAAACCAGTGACACAAGCAGTTGCAGGGTTGAAGCAGACTTAGGGAGAAATTGTATGATTTGAAGCCCAACCTTGCAACTCCAGAACATGAACATTTATATAAATATACTTGCGTGCACAGAGAAATCCTGTCTACAGGAAAAAAATAAAACAATGGTCACTGTCTTAAATACTTCATTTTATTTTTGTTCTCCATCATTTTCCTATAAGTTTAGCCCAATTCAGTTGTCAATAGGAATAAAACACATAAAGCCGTAAGCTGTATATAAATTTGTGAAAAAAAATGAAGAGCAATAATTAGTGCCACTCCTAATAAACTTGTTTACATTAAACTATTCTTTCATCTGAATCAGGTGCCATTCAGAAGAAAAAAAGAGATTTCTGCCATAATGAAAATGACTTAAGACCACGCAGTAGGGCTACTTACTTCTGCAGAAAGAATCTTTCACCCTCAAGTATCCCCAAACTGTGTTCTTGGCCATATTTATGTACAGTGTTAATCATTTAGCCTAGACATTTTCCTTCCTAATGGAAAGAGAGATAACTTTAAGTGATATATAGGTCATCTCGTTGCCGCAGTGACAAAACACCTGGAGAAATCAACTTAAAAGAGGGAAAGATTTATTTTGGCTTACTGTTTCAGAGATTTCAGTCCATGGTTGCTTAGCCCCATTGCTTTGAACTCATGGTGAGGTAAAACACCACAGCAGGCAGCGTGTGGAGAAGTAAAGCTGCCCACCTTATTTCAGCCTGGAAGCAGAGAGAAGGAGAGTGAGGAAGAGTCTGGGTTCCATAATATGCTTCCAAGACACACCCCTAGTGACCTACTTTCTCCAACTAGGCCCTACCTCCTAAAATTTCCACCACCTTGCTGGGTGTGGTGGCATATGTCTATAATCCTAGCATTTGGGTGGCTGAGGCAGGAGGACCACATGAGTGGGCTACGTAGTGAGTTCAAAGCCAGCCTGAACTATATGGTGAGACCATGTCTCAAAGAAAAAAAACAAATATATATATATATATATATATATATATATATAAATAAATTATTGGCAGTTTGTGTTTCATTTATGTCTAATACCATGACCATGTTAATTAACTTTTGTACTGTACCCAGAATGTTGGCTTTCTATTTGAGTAAATTGTCCCTACTTGTGTATTCATTGTTGATGACGTTAAATCCCAAATTCAGAAATGATGGTAAATGCCAATGAGAAAAACAAGTTTTTTTGTATGCGCTACAAGATTTAAGTGTGAGTTAACATTAGTATGAGAATGGAAGACAAATATTGTAGTGGACATGGTTCGAAGTCATATACTGCCACTTCTGCTTATGTAATATTAAGCAAGTTATTTTCATCTGTAAGCCTCAGATATCTGATCTGTAAAATGAGAAATAATAAATAGTATCTACCTAAAAAATATAAAGATTTCCACCACCTTTCAATAGTACCATTAACTGACCAGAAGACTTCAAACACATGAGCTTTGGGGTATATTTAACATTTAAACCATAAGGGTAGAAATCACTAGAGCGTCCAATAATCATATTTTCCTAAAGATTTAGTGTTTGGGGAGTAAGCCCTGTGTTCTTTTTGATCATTCTTTTCACTTTTGTTTATTTACCTCAAATTCCCTTTTCAACTCTGGACTTTTTGGTTTTTAAGACCCTGAAGATGTAGCAAGCACAGGCAATGGAAAGTTCATTGCTGAATGAGACTGTCATCTCAGGCATGGACAGGGAAAGACACTGACAAATAGAAGATCAGGACAATTTAAAGTGATGGGAAAATTCGAAATGGGAATATGTGAAATCTGAAGAAAGTGAAAACTACAATGATCAGTGTTCAAATTTTCTCCACTGAGACATTTTTTGAGACAGAAATTTGAGAAGGCGGGAGGACCGAGGATGAAAAAGTTTTCACTTATCCTAGGGGTCCCTAACAGTCATTTAAAATTCTTTCTCACACAAACATGTTGCATGATCACAGACAGTAAGATGGGAAACATTTTCGAAGCCTTTCCTGGCCTTACAGAGTAGACCACAGGAAATGACAGACGGTTTTGCTGTGAGCCTTGAGGCAGAATGGGCGGCCCACGGGGAGCGTTCTGTCATGAGCATTCCTTTTTTTTCAAATACAATATTAGGGAAGTTTAATGTACTTATGTTTGGAAATATGACTGTGTGTAAACACAAAATTTTAGCTCCTGAAAAAAAATCTCTGTATCGTAGGCCAATTAGAGTTTTAGATCTCAAAGATCAGGGTCTAAAATTTAAATAAAAAACTGAGGTTGTAGCTCAGTGGCAGCCTGTTTGCCTAATGTGTTTAAGAGTCTGACTCTGCAAAGTATTAAATAAATAGAATTCCTAAATTAAACTAAAACTATGAAAGTTTATTTGAATTATAATATTCTGCTGCCTTGTTGATTAAATGTATACTTTGTTCAAAGGAATGTTTTGTTCGTATGTCACAATATTTTTGACATAGTTTTCTAAGGTAATTTTAAAGAAAATTAACTAAAGTTTTATTTAATATCATAATCCTCACTCTAAAGTTTATTTCCCACCTCACAAATGTTAAGATTGAAACACTAAAAAAGAAAAAGAAAAACCATGAAAAAAAAAGCCCTGCACATATGCAAAACCAATTGTTTTAGTTAGAAAACTAAAAAATTATTATTTCTAACTTAATGCAATAAAAAATAGGAAACTTATTATGAAAACATGTTCAACCAAATAGGAATTTGCGAAGTATTAATTACATGCATACATAGAAGTTACCACACATATGTAAATAATATTACTTCAAATGTACCGTAAAGTTTAAATTACTTTCCACACTAACAAAATAAGACCAGTATTTTAAAAAACGAAAGAAAAGTAAAACAAAACAAAACAAAAAACTAACCTCTGTTAAAATAATATTGTGACCCTCTAAGGAAAAACACAAAAGAAGTAGTAGTTGACAATGTAGTGGTTACCCTGAGTTTTCATGAACATGTCACTTCCAACATTAAGCACCATTAGTTTCTAATTTATCAAAGCTGAGAAACCAGAGGTAGTTAGACTCATGACATTTCACCTATGTGTTTCTCAGATTGTTATTCCTCTGATATAGAAATTTTGTTAGAGTTTTACTATGACATTATAAAAATACCAGTGTGCAGTAAGCAATTAAGTTTCCACTGTTCTTTTGAGTTATAAGCTTAAAAAAAGGATATGAACTATTCACAGTTATTTTCCAGTATTCAGGTATTTGTTTCTGTAAAATAGTAAAATACACAATGGTTCAAGATCTTAATCAATAAAGTGAGAACATTGATATCTTTTGCAAAATAGCAAAAGCCATATTTTCACAATTGAGGAAAACCAGGAAAATGTGGAAATGTAAAAATAAAAAAGGAAGAAAATTCCACCATCAACTTTTGCTTCTCATAAATGTGTATGTGTTTTGCAGTAGATCTTTCACTTACAATACTGATAAATTGTCATGCTGTTTATTATACTTCTATATATAAATCCTTGGATAATTTACCACATAACTTTCTGTATTTTCGACATGTAATCTATTAGTTGTTAGTCTTAATTTTTAGAACTTTTGTAGGCATATCTACTACTGCAGCGATTGTTCTTGAGCTAAAGTTTCAGCATCTCCCTTTATTTCCTCCACAGGATATTTTCCTAAAAGTGAGATGCTTAAGTTATAGCATTTTGTCCTCTGCAAGAGTCTGTATCACATAGTATCAGCACATGCTGGGCATCCCTGTGGTGTTAATTTGTCCCAATCTGAAAAGGAAAAGTTGGATCAAAATATTTCAATTGGCATTCTGTACTTGCAAGTTGTATTTACAGTCAATAGTCATTAATGTACTGACAAATTTCTATTATTTGCTGGTCATTTTCCTACTGACTTCTAAGATTTTTATTCATAAAGGTAATTATGCTCTAGTGAGCCAACTTTTTTGAATATTATAACCAGGTATTATTTGCCTTATATTGTCTTATACTGACGTGTAATTAAAAACTTTTTTTAAAATTTATATTAGCACTTTTTTTTTTTTTTTTTTGGGTACCGGGGATCGAACTCGGGACCTTGTGCTTGCGTGGCAGGAGCCAGAACCACTGAGCTAAATTCCCGGCCCTATTAAAAACTTTTCTAATGTTGTGGAATATCCCAATGTTCCATTGGTATTGAGCCTAAAAGGATTTCCCCTTGCAGTAATTGTTACTAACATTTATCAAAGACTGTTTTAATGTTAATGGAAAAATGTCTTTTTGTTAGGAGACATGTTAATTAGGTGAAACTAATGATTCATTTTTTATTCTTTTTATTTTTAAGTTTTGTAACTTTGAAATTTATTTGGTAAGTGATATAAGAGAAAAATCCAACTTTATTGCTTGGGCAATGACAGCAATCTGTCCAGTAGGATTTAGTGAATAATTCTATCTTTCAAAACCTAATATGAAATGCCACCTTTATCTAGTATGTTTTTACACCAACTATGGATGGTAATCGAAGGGCATACATGATATCCTTCTGTGCCTTAAAAAGATAGTACTGTTAATCGGTGTTTTAAAATATGAGAAAATACTTGTTACTTCTGTAAATTGTATGATTCTTGGAGAATTTTAGTAATATTAATTAGGAACTAAAACCTACTTTTACAACTTAATTTATAATCCCAATTCTCAAGCATATGTAAATTTTAACTGAATAATATAAAATAAGGCTGACTAGTATTTTTACTATAAAATTGTAACTAGAATCTATGACAGAAACCTTGTCCTAGACATTCCATTAAGATTCTACCCAGTGAAAATATTGTACATTTATGTTGCATATCAAGGTATTAAAAAGGCATAGTATGAATAACACTGGCTTGAATGCAATTTATAAACCTTATTTTATGTGTGTGAAAATACTGAAATACTTTATTTCCGATGAGGAATTAGCTTCCTGTCAGGAAAAATTTAAATTAAGACTTCTTGCTTTACACCTTGGCAAAATCTGATTTGAAACCCATTTTTTAAAGCTTTATAAATCAACCAAGCTCAGCACAGTACAATTTTGTTGTTGTTGTATGTGAAAATATTTAGACCTGGACTGGGAGTGTTTCCCAATCATGCCAAGCAAAAGCAATCACCTAGATATTAAATTCTGAAAAAAGTCAAGGAATATAAATGCACAGGAATTAAAGAAAGAGCCTGAAGCACTATTTCTCCATAGAAGTACAAATACTAAAAATAACTGATGGGCAGAATCTACAGAACATGCTCCACTACTCTTTTTTAAAAATGTATAAATATTAAGATGGTGAAAACTCTTTTTAATCAAAAGTCTACCCAGGAGAACTAGCTTTCTTTACAATCTGTTTGAAATACATAGTTAATATTTTCTTTTACATACCTTTCTTTCCTGGGTAGAAAGTAACTATCTTTATCCACACTTACTTTTGGGGGGAAGGAAATGAGATCGTTCTGGATTAGTTTGTCCACTTAGTTAAGAAATCTGGTTACATTTGATGCCTTTGCCCAAAAACTAGAATAGGCACTCCTACAGAAGTGATGGCTGCAAGGTAACTTTCACATCTATTTTATCACAAATAGAAAGACAAAGCTTCCACTTTCCCATCCCACATTGTGTGAAAAGTGGGTCCTTGTCATACCAAATTAGAATCACATTAATTTGTGATATAGTCTAACAGAATCTCTTGGTCGTGGGTGACGCTTTCTCAGAAGGAGTGTGGATTAAGAGCTCGAAGGAAGGGTACCAGCCCTACCCACCTGGGTCTCCAGGACCACTTTGTCACTTACTATCTGGGTGAGGCCGGGAAGGTCTCCTTTGCCTCAGTTTCCAAGTGTATAAAAGGAGACTAAAACAATAATAAGGTTGTTGTTAGGCTTGAATACAGCAGCTCTAGAAAAGTCCTTGGGATACTCCCTGGAATCATTGGTAGATTCTAGAAAAGGTGAAAATGTTACCAGTTTTCTACCTGCAAATTGAACAGTTTTCAATGTTGGCTTCTTTAGTTCTGTGCAGTTTTTGAAATTGACAGCAACAATATAACTAGACTTTGTATTTGATTGGAACAGAAAATAAAAAAGCTTTAAGAATGTGACCAAAAGATAAAAAGTCAAGTCATCTGTTTTAATGGCACTGACCAAGGGCTCCAGATGCTTTTTGGTGCAATTTTAGTTTAATTTAAACCTGCAAGTCACTGTGCCCTTGGATAACGGAAATAAAATCCTAAATATGGTTTTATGGGATAACGTAAAAATGGAAAAAAGTCTCCTTTCCTTAAAATAATACCAAAGAAAAATAAAGCAACTAGGCCATACTTTATTCCTATATAACCAAAAGATTAGCCCAGTGTGTTGCTGGTTTTCTTCTACTTTTCTTTCAAAAATTTTCCATTAAGCAAGTTCTTTAAAACAAATTTGAACTTTTCCCATCCCAGTGATTCCCACGGACAGTTGGCAAAGACTCTTGGATAACTTGCAAAACTGGGATTTTTTCCAGGCATGAGTAACTTGTTAAAAAGCCACTATTTCCTTAATACTAACAGTAAATAGAGTTCACATCCACATAAATCCTTGGTGGCCTAGTGGGGAAAGTTTTATGTGTATATCTGTGTGTATGTGTGTGTGTGTATGGAATCTTTTTTTATTCATAAAACACTTGGCTCTCAGTGTGTCTGTTTATATTTTACTTCTTAAAAATAAATACACACGTTTATGCCAGTTGAAGTTAAAAGGGATCCTTTTTCCAGTTGCCTGCTGTGTGCCAATGATTTTATGATGGATGAGCTTAGAGTACCTGGCTAGAATTTCTGACTCATATTCTTTTCTATTTCTCCTAATTTTAAAAAAGGGATAAAATTCATTACTTTATAGTTAAAATGTATGTTTTTATGAATTCTGAATGTATTTGGAAATTGCAAGTAGTGTAAATATTTTTAAGACTGACAAGAAAAACTAAATGTCTGATTTTAGATGCAAATAGCAAAGTCATATTTCTTCGTGCATAGGGTTGGACAATCTTTCCCAGTTACTGCCCTGAGTATGCATCTACTTATCAGTGAGTGATAATAATGACTTACTCCTATTCACAGGACTTTTTAAATGATACATGTTTAAAGTTACTTTTATGTCCTCAAATAGATTTTATAATGCAGTTTTCATCCTTACACTATGATGTTATGGGATACCTATAAAGGTAAAATATTACAGAGAGGCACATTACTCTATCATCTCACATAATTGTGTGTTCGTGTATGTGTGTGTGTGGTGTGTGTGACAAGAGCAGCTGAAATCTCCTTATGGAACCCCAGTTTCTAACATAATTTTATTAACCTTAGTCCTCAGGTTGTATATTAGGTATTAAAATTGCATTTGTAGGTGTGTTTAATGAGCCATGCACAGGTCAAGGGCAACCTTCCAAGGTCACAGTGACAAAGCAGTGGGTCAGGGACTTAGAACCAACAGGGGCATTTCTACCCCCCACCCCTTCCCTCCCAGTGATGCATCGATAGCAGAATTCTCTATGCTTCTTTTTATCTGGGCTTTTGACAAACAGACTTCTCCTGTCCTTGCAATGCTGGACTGGGCATATTTTGATAACAGGCAGTCCCATGAGATATCTTGCATTTCCTGCTTCCGGTCAGATGTTCCACAAGAATAATTTTTCTACATATGTTTTTGCATTTTTGATCACAATCCCAGCTGGAATCAGGAAGTTTGGAGGGAGCATGGAAAGGGAAACTAATTGAAAGTCACAGTGGCATTGTTTTGACTTTCAAAAATACTTGATTTTCTGGTGGTCTTAAAGGAGAAAAAAACCCTATATCATCTGTTATTTACTTAAAACTACGCTAGCACTTCAGTTCCTTATTGAAGATAACTTTTAAAAAATATTTTAAAGTATAGGATCACAGTTGCAAGGGAAGATTCCTAAGGTCACAAAATCAGCCACAGAGAGACATGAAATTGGAACTTCAAAAATTCTTAATTGAAAGCCTGATTAAATCAGTATTCGGCATTAACACCAGCCAGTTATTTCTTGTGCCAATAAAAACATACAATCTTATAAGTTCTCTGATGAATATAATGTATTTCAATGGAGGAAGAGAGTAGAAATAAATAACTTTCTCCTCAAAAGGCTTAAAAAGGAATTGTAAGCAGTATTTTGATAAGCCATTCTAAAAAACTACTCAGTTCTCTGAGCTTCGCTTTGCTTATCTGACAACTGGTATAACGATAGCTTTGTACACACTGGTGTCTAACTGGGATTAACTTACAGTGGGTATGAAGTGTTTCAATGGAGTCTGCCCCCTAAAATAGGCTACTAATAATCTGAACTCCATTTCTGATGGTTTTCTTTTTTCAGTTACTCCTCTCCAAACATAGGCTTGACACTTTTTAGCAAGCTGGATTCTTCAGCAACATGAGTAAAATCTGTATCCACTTTTCAGTGAATTCTGTTGACTGATTAAGGTTAGTACTGCAGTGGGAAAAGGCAGGAGACAAGTTTTCCTGCTCATGTTTACCACCATCATTTAACCTATTAGTGTTTCATTAAATTAAAGTGAATAATAATCCACAGACTTACTCCTGAAATCCGGAACCATTCTGTGATTGGAGATCAGGCCCAATTCCTGTCCTGTGCTGCACGGAAGTTGAGGAAATTCATTGGAGAAGTGGTCAGGCTTCTTTCTCATTCTGGTCTTTTCCTACGCTGCTTGAGAGTTTATTTTGATTATTATTGTAATTCATTTTATTTAGTTTTTAAATTTAGATAACTTTCTCTGTGAGAATTTCAAGGGTTTTAATTTTTTTTAATTTTATTTTTTTAATATGGACCACTTAGAGAGAAAATCAATATTTTTTGTGGATCAATCATGAGTCAGTCTTCTTGTGTTCCTTGTTTTACTTTTTAATTTTCTTGACTAACAGTCCACTGGTATATCCATTCTTATCCCCGTTTCCTGTGAGGAAATGAGGTTATTTGTGTTATACTGGGACAAGTTAGTGGATAATAAATGACAGAGCTAGGACTCAAATCCAACGTAGTATCTCTCTAAAACTTCTGTACTTTACTCTGAATTTCCTGCACTCTCTTTCTCTGAAGGGGTGGAATTCTGTGTACCAATTATCAGAGTTAATAGGCACAGTTCTTTAGAGTAAAATCCATCAGGGCATGAATACTTAGGAATATGGTTTAAAGTTGTAGCTCTCTTGAACTTTCAGCCAGCGTTAACTTTCTTGGATGGGATGACTATGTGGCAATGTAGAAGAATGCTCTTGCTCTTAGAGGTACCAGATGTGCAGGATTTGATATCTTCAGCTCACTATTAAATAATTCAGGGAAATGTTAATGATTGGTACATCTGGCTGCAGGGGTTTACTGTAGTGTTCTTTTAAAAAATTTATATATTTTTTATTAGTGGAGGTTTGCCACACATAATGATCACAGTCATCATGAGAAATTTGTACTTGTGCATAATATATCTTAATTCTTCTTTTTTTCGATTCCCCTCCCCTCCCTTCAACATTTCTTACCCTCCCCATTGAATGAAATACAGTACTTAGGAATCAGTCTAACCCAGGAGATGAAAGACCTCTACGTTGAAAACAATAGTACTCTGAAACAGAAGATTGAAGAAGACATCAGAAAATGTACTATTCTTTTAGATCTTCCATAGACTTAAAAGCTTTTTAAAATAAAAAGTGAAATTGGATATTACTTTGAGCATTTTGAAGGCTACATAAGTATGGTATACATGCCATGTCCCAGGGAATCAACTTTCCTATATATTCATTTGGAATCAATGTGACAATAGCAGTTTAAAATTTGTAATTTATAGAAGACAGACTAGGCAAGCAGATGTTCCACTGTTGGTGATTATGAGTTTCAGTGCTGCTGTGCATTACTAACCAAAATGTTGTGCTGTGTTTGGAGGTCCCTTGAGCAGCAGTAAGATAATAAATGGGTTCTATAGGCATTATTAAAAGTATAGTTTCCCCTGAGCTTGGGGTTCTTGGTTCATTGTCCTTTGATATGTAGGAGCATATCTAAGTTTATTAAATGGTGAATTTAGTCAACTGGGAGACTTCATGAGTCCTTTGAGCCTTTGAATAAAAGGGCAGGAAGGAAAAATGTTGATGGGTCATACAGAAATGAAATGTTGAAGAAAGAGAAGATATGAACCACAAATAGCTGAGCACCTATTATATATCAGCTACCCCAATGATTCTGCCTTCCTTACTTTCTTTATTCTTTTTTTCTTCTCCTCTTATTTTACTTATGAGGAAAATATTTATTATGATCCTTTTATAGGATGAGAAGTTGAAATCGAGAGTTTAGTAATGAATAGTAAATTGTGGATTCAAACTCAATTTGTTTAGATCCTCAAATTTGAGCACTGTTTATGTGTCAGGCACTAATGGTTTCCAATTACGGCTTGTTTATCTAGTGAGTGAGAATTTAGATTTGGAGCTCATGCTCTGCAGGGAAGGGATGAAGATAGGAGACAAATATTTATTTGGCATTAACTATGTGTGAAGAACTAGATAAGTTTTATTTTTTTTATTATGTTTAGATCAAGTTCATTAGGAAACAGTTGTAAAAGAAAATGAAGGCGGCCACATGGAACTCATCACCTGACTGAGGAAAGACTCAGAACAATGTTAAAGACTATGGATGGACAAGCAATGTCCTCTGGGTGCCCCGAATCTACTCCCCTTCATAACCAGTACCAGCTCTCTCTGTCTGATGGAGCTTGTTCAACCTGTTCTATGACAGATCTATAGACAATCATAAGGAGATAGTCATCCATGCTTATTTGATTAACAGAGCATGCTCATTTCATCGGTATGGAGAATATACCTTTGTGTAAGCCGGATGTCCATGACAGACCAGTGTAATTCAAAGAGTTCTTGTCCTGAATGTGGAATATTTAAATGTGGAACAATGTAAAAGCTGCTCAGGAAAAATGGCAGAAAATCTGTTTTGTGCAAGCTACGACACCAGAACTGGGTCTCCTGGGGCCAAGCACTGCAGTTTGGATCATCAGTGAGATGCAAAAGCCCATGTGTTGAAGGCTTGGTCCTGAGCCTAGGGGGCTGTTGGTATGTGATGGAGTCTTTAGGACGTGAGGTGTACAGAAGTTAAGTTAGGTCACTGGGGATATGTCCTTGGAGGGGATATTGGGATCCTGGCCCTTATTCTTCTCAATTTCACTTCCTGGTCACCAGAAGATGAAAGGTCTCCTTCCCTGTGTGCTCCTGTGGTGTGCCACAGGTCCAAAAGCAATGGTACCAACAAACCATAGACTGAAACCTTTAAGACTGTGAACCAAATAAACCTTTCTGCTTTTAAGTTGATTTTCTCAGGTATTTTGTTCCAGTAACAGAAAGCTGAATGATACATCTTGTACTGCTGTGTCCTACTTGCTCTGGATTAGGTGGACAACAAAGAAACCAACTTAGTGCTTGAGTACCCTGGAAAGGACTGCTGTCCTAAAAATTCTGGCTGGATACAGGATGGAGGATCCTTCTCACTGAAGTTTAAATCAGAACAGACAACTGTTATCAGATGGCACAAAACCACATCTACATCTTAGAAGGATGTGAATCCTGCAATGAGACATTAAGAATCCCTGCTGGATCACTCTGCCAAGCGGCCCAGGATTTTTCACCATCATCCCATTACATAGGTCTATAGCCTATGCTGTTGAATTTCTTGGTTTCTATGTATCATATTATAACCAGACATTGCAATAATATTTTAAGACTGCATAACTGAAGTCAGTTCTTGTGTGTGTGTGCATGTGTGTGTGTATGTGTGTTTGTGTCTCTGAAAGAGAGAGAGATTTCAATGGAACAATTTCAAAAGCCATTTTAGATATAATGGCACCAGACCAAAACTTTCTGCTTTATATAATTAGGGACTGAAAGAAAATTCAGTGGAATATTACATAGCTAAATAGAACCATATAAAAACTCTTTATTGCTGATATAAAATGATTTCAAATATATATATGTAATATACATATATTTATACAAAGAAGAAACTATATACAATATATTTAGAGCCATGTAAATACATATAGTCATATATATACATATATGTATTTATTTTGTCCAATAAAAATATCTCTAGAAAGATTTGCAAAAGTTGTATAGAATGGTAAAGCATGGAACATGAGCTGAAAGAGGAATTTTCACTGTATCATGTTAGCAATTCTAAATCCATTGAAGCTGACACTTGTACAAAGAATAGTTAAAATATATTTTTGATGCAAAATAATTGAAAAGGAATGGAATTTGTAACTACTTGATTTAAATCATCCATTGTTTTTGTACCTTTTATATTTTTCTTATGCTGTCCTTTGAAAAGCACGTCTAATCCTATGTCTAAAGCATTCCACAGAATTTCAGGAATTGTAAGAATAAGGAAGCAGGAAGAGACCAGGTGAGAGTGCAGGTGGAGAGGGCAGAGAAAGACAAGGCATGATCAGTGCATGACATGCGCACGTTGGGAAATAAATATCACAAGGAATCCCACTAATTTGTACAATAAATGTCTTTAAATTATAATAAGAGAATAATAATTATAAAAGGGGACCTGTTACTAGATACAAGTTTACTTTTTTCTAAAAATAGATCTTCTCTTTGGATAATGGATCCCATACAATCACGATATCCATCAGAGGAATGAAGATATTGTCCCAAATAGCGGGAAGGTGTTTAACAAAGAGGGAAATTGAATACAAGTTTAAAAGAATAATAAAGCATGGATGTATCTAGTAAGTTTCAAGGACTGGCACTCAACTGTAATTACTTTCAAAACTATTTTTGCCAAATGAGTGCAGCCACTATACATTTTTAGCCTCTTACGTGATCTTCATATCCTTCATGCCATCTCAAAACTATTTCTAGATCATGCATTATTACAAAAATGCAACTTGGGTATTCATTAGGTTAAGATGGATGAGAATAAAGCTTTATCCTCAACAGATGCCCCACTTAGGCATAACAATCTAATTCTATTTAATTTAGTCACTGGCATCCTCGCCTTCCCCTGTCAAAGTGAATCAACCTGAGTGCTAATTTTTGAAGCAAAACCTCTGTGATCATTTCACTCGTGATTTAATCCAGATCTAACCTCAGGCCTTTAGAGGTTCGAGGTCAATGACCCAATTTACTCTGCCATCGGTCTCTGTAGCAGTAACCATTGTTATTCCTTGCAAGGCTTTTCCTACATACATTATTCCTTCCCTGTGTAGTTTCACCACATTATGCAGGCAGTTAAAGGTGATTCCAAATTGTGACTTGGTGAGTTAGCAAGAGGTGCTGGGGTTTCTGGCTTTGGGTGAAGGTAGAGTAAGGGTTTTGAATGCAGTCTTCACCTCTATTATTAGCAGAAGTCAACGAGGAAGGGGAAGAGGTTTACTTTCTCCAAAGAGAAGAAATGTAGTCAGTGGTGACCTTGCCAGTTGTAAACTAATTATTTTACCAAGAAGTCCCGGAGTTTAAACACTCCAAATAGAATGTACAAAGGACATTGATTTATGGGTAGTAGGCTACATGTCCCTAAAGACGAATGAACATACAGGAGCCGAAATCCAGGGTTCTTAGGCTATTTTTTAAACAACTTGTGTCTTCTGAGTCTCCTTCATCCATAGCAGTTAATGCAGTTTTTGAATTTCCTTTTATGTTTTAAATAATTTTCCCTTCCCTAGCGTTCCAGCAGCTCCCTGCTGCCGGGAGCAGCAGGCGCGTTGAAGAGACTCTCCTTAAGTAAAGGAGGTATCCCAGGGACGTGTGGCCTCGCGCGGGGACTGCTGCTCCAGGGCTTTGCTCCTCCCGGGAGAGGTTAAACTGGGTTTCTGTGTCAAAGATGCTGAATGAAATTGGAGGTGGAATTGTTAAAATTGGAAATGACCTATTTAACTACATCGCTCATTCCCCGGGACTGGTATAAATACGTCCAACTTTCTGATTTTCTCATCAGAATGAATTTATCAAAGACTTTGATGCAGAAAGTCTTTGTAACGATGTGTGAAAGGAGAAAGGATATGTGTGATTGATCTTTATAAATCTTTATAATCTTTATGGCTTCTCATTCTCTATCTTAATAACAACACAAAGATGGCTTAAATCCCACCGAAGCCTGGAAGAGAAAAATAGGAGGATAGGGGATGCTAGGGGAGATAATGGAAAAGAATTTATAAATTAAAACAATTTATTTTGATCCCTTTACAAACCAGAGACAGAATGCATAGTTATCTGATAATTACAATATCATGTTGGATTGTACAGTATTTGAACAATTCCATTGCTGTGGGTTCATGATTCAATTTTTCATAAAATTACATAGATAGAAAATCACCTAATAATTTCTAGTTTACCTTTTGGAAGCATTTAGTTATGAACTGTAAAAGTAAGGACAATCCCAAAAGTTATTGCCAAGGAAAGCTAACCAGTATTTTTTACATATAAAATTATATTTTTATTAATTATATATATATATAATCCCTTGTTATTACTACAATAAACGCATTTTTAAATGCTCTAAAAACAAACATACAGATAAATTAGAATTTAAATCACAAAAATCAGCTAGGAAGTGGCTGTAACATTTTCTTCTCAGAGGCTTATTGCCACTATGTGTGAACATTTCTGTTAGAGGTCTCTAACATCTATTCAAATGGCATTTGCCAGTAGAGTCTAAAAATGCATAATTTTAATTTTGCATCTGACTATAGGCCAATAATTTTGTTAGCTAAAATTTTCTAGACTGGGCATGAATTCATCTAACTTCTTTATTTTAACAAAAGGATATTTTGTTTTTAGAAAATTACATGACTAAGAAAAAAAAATTTGGATATGTGACCTTTAAGAAAAGGTTGGCTATATATTTCAGCCACCAAGAATTGAGAAAATTGCATCAACAGTAAAATAATATTCTTATGGCCAAATGTACAAATACTAAGAGCAACCTCATTCTCCAAGGCCCTGAGCAGTGCTTCAACATCTTTGCATGGCGGCCGTGACACAGGGGCCTCTGAAATCCACCCTCCTCCATATCATTCACAGCTTCTGATTCAAGCCAGCTCCATGCCCACATGCCCTAGCTGACCCCTTTGCTCTTAGTCAGGGGGTCCTCAGAGGACTTTCTATCTGGGCTGACTGGAGATGCTGACCACTGGGACTGCTGTCCATGATTTCTCTTTTAAACAAAAAGCAAGACAGTCATAGAAAAGCAGGCTTGTATGCTAGTTATAAATACAACTAATATATGCACAAGCATACATACATATATAGATACTTTGATTTAGGTTGTTTTATGAAGAAATGAAAGCTTATAATTGTTATCAGAAATATATGCTTTTAAACGGAATATTGTTGGGAGGAACTCAGGTAAATGTTGATGATGTTTGTATGCCTCAAATTCTACTTGTAGAGGATAAATATCCAGTCAGTTTAAATGATGATATAAATAAAGAGATTATTTCTGAGTCTGATCTGAAATTATTCCTTCTCAATGGAGAGCAGAGTGAGGAACAATGGTGATATTTCTTATGATTTTCAGTGGTAACCAATGAATTCAAATAGCATCCTTTAAAGAGAAATCTTTGATCCTTTTTTTTTCTTTTTTTGCTTCCCTGAGTATGACTGGGAGAATCAGACCTTTGGCAAGTTCATTTCTGGGCCAAGTCTGCCAAGTTATATGATGTGAATTGATGCCCACTAGGGCTTAGAATAGCAAACCTTGATTTAAGTTCTTAGATTGAACTTGTCTACAATTATTGGGGTGAAAGGCCAGTTCATATGCATTACTTAGTCTAATCCATCTCCATCTACTTCATTTTATTCCTTATGGGGTATATAGCTAGGTGAAGTATATTTGGATAGTATATTTGGATAGAAAATTCAGAAATACAACAGTTCTATAAAAAATTATGGAAATAGCTATGTTTTGTTCTCCCTCTCACCAAGATATAGGGTTTTAGATGATTTTTTACATGAATCCTTGCCAGTAATACAATAACTTTATTTGAAACAGCAGTGGGAACATTATTCTATGAACATGGAATGAAAATATTAAAATAATTTAGACGTATACATGATTTTGTATTATGGCAGGCATGCAGTTCTCAAAACTCATTTATCTTCCACAAGGACTTCCCTTCCAATATAGAAGTTCTATACAAGTATTAAATCTCCAAACAAATTAATTCCTGCCTATCACTTGAAATTTTTACAATTTAGACATTTAAATATACCAGAGTTCCATTTAATGGTATGAACAGGTTGTAGAGATTTCTTAATTTGAAATTCCATTTGGTAACAGATGCAATAACTTGTCTGGCATTAAAACCGAGTTTAAGGTAATCACTGCACTTGCTCTTTTGTTCTAAGTGCTTTATAATCCTTAATTCACATAAAACATCTGTGAAATTTAGTTAGGAGTGTGGTGACTAAAATTTAATCCGTGTTTTTATACCAGTATGTTCAGAAACATGCTTACATATATTATAATCTTCCTTGTGTGAAAATACATGTTGGGATCTACAGGAAAGCATTTTATTGATATTCTAAATCTCTTGAACAAAAGAAGATTAATATGATAACAGAATTAAAATGATTAAAAGCTAAAGACTGTTTCACCCATTGAGTTTGACACCAATTGGAGGAATAACTATGGAAACAAATGAAAATTTGGAGGTTATTTGGTGGCCAAATATGTATTTGTGTTAAAGTGAAAGCAGCTGGTTTCTGTTCTATGTAATGGATAACATGTATGCAAATAAGTTCTTTTGCTGAGAATATCACTGTTGGACAAGAATGGCATGTACCACCACCACCCCTTTATTCATCGCACAGAACATTAATCAATCCTGTTCTTCAGTAGGAGGCTGACGTCCACCTCAAACTCCAGGCAGGCATTAGCAGAGCACAGTGACACACCGAGCGGAGTCTTGTAGATATTTCTTTGGCAAGTGGTGACGAAGTTAATGCTTTGGGCACATTCTCCAGGATAGATACAATAGGAAGGATAATAACAATAAAGCTACCAGAGAAATCAACACTGATGTTTCAAAGAAAGCTCATTTCCCTGGTTATTAATCTGAAAATATTAATCTAGCACCTTCTGTATAGAAGGCCCTGCTATAGACACTGAGGCTGAGGGATCAGACACACACACACAATAAGGCATATCCTCATTTATTTATGTCCTCCATCATTCTACAGAAAATTTGTGATATGACTGAGTGTGTGCACGTACGTGTGTGTGTGTGTGTGCATGTACTCTTTGATGTGCATGAAAAAAAAACTGAGGGACTCCTGGTAAAGGACGTAAGAAGACAAAGTAAAAGTTAGGCCGACCTATGACTTACCAATAATGCATAATTTTCATGAAATATTTTAGAGTTTCAAGGTTTAAGTCAACATTTTGTTTTCAAGTTCATTTGCCAGTGATCAAAGTAGGAAATATAACTAATTATACACACTTATAAGATAATATCTCATTTGGTAAAACCAACCAGGAAAAATTTTTAGATATTGAAACGAGAGGGCAAATTTCCTCCATGGATTTTCATTTAGAGACCATTTACTCTATGATGACTGAGAGGCTTACCAAGTATTAAATATTCAATTTGATGTGATGAGTCTTTTAATAGTCTTTCTATCATGTCAGGGGTCTAATTCTCATGTAAAATACGGCAAAAGCAAGTCTGTAAATAGGTAAGATTTTGCAGGAAAAAGTGTAGCTCTCTTATAATCTTGCCTGAACCCACAGTAGAATTTAGAAAACTGCCTTTCAAACTGAACTATACGGAGGTGATCATGCATGAACAGGGGAGGTGGCTGTTAGTGAGTCTAGAAAGTAGGTAACCATGCAGCATTCATGGTCTTCAGAACTGCTGTCTTTGATCTATGCCATGCAGGAGACGACTAAGGTAATATTGATAAGCATAAAAGAGGGTACTGTTGAAGGTAGAAATCTTGGATGGGTAACATAGGGAGGTCATTAAAGGAGCATCTTATGTTCTAACAGATAACCATAGGCAGAGGAGTGGTCATGCACTTTCATCACATTGTAGATGCTTCCTTTACCTCAGCCCGAGACCAGAATGTTCCTCATGAGTTGCTCCTATTCTGTGCCAGGTGGATAGATGGGTAGATAATACCTCCAAGTTCAACCCATAGAATATTATTCTTTAGGAAATGTTATTTGTTTTTCTTTTCTCTTCTTTTTCTTTCTTTCTTTTTTGTTTTTTGGTACTAGGGATCGAACTCAGAACCTTGCGCTTGCAAAACAGTCAGCTGAACCACTGAGATAAATTCCGGCCCTAAGAAATGTTATTTCTACTGGATAGTATTAAATACATTTGGAAATCAATGGGAAAAACAAGATTCAACAAATTACTTTTTTGAAAGTCCTTCACAGTCTCCCAAGAGCTGTACATTTCTGAGAGCAGTCACATTTTCCCACACTGAGTCAATGAAGGGCCCTTCTCTTTATGAAGCATCTCATTGAACTAGCTTTCCACAGTGGAATCCTGTGGCACAGTAGTATGCATTTCAGTCCAGAACATTTCCTTACAGGGCATTTCCAAGCAGCCCCGTTGAAAGTCCTGCAAGAAGCATCAGGTGCATATGAAGTAAACCACCTTCCTTTCCTAAGGAGCCTTTGAGCGAGCACACGGTCTGCAGAAGGGCTCAGAATTTAAACCATGAAGATATCCTGCTCAACTGTGTCACCTTGGGTAAGTTCTGCCTCATTGTTTCTTCACGTGTGAAACGGCAACAATGAGGCTTACGTTGTAGGTTTATCATAAATAATGTGAAACAATACCAGGGAAGTGCCTGGAATTTGTTAGCCTCACAAAGTGCTAAGAGAACATGCAGAGAGTTCAAAGAACGGTAGATTAGAATGTGATGATTAAACTAAGTCTTGAATAAAATTTATTTGGGAAAAGAAAGAAACTGTGGAAAGAACCCAGCAAGGCTACCCCTCCCAGGAGTGTGGTCTCTCAAGGAGGGTGTAAAAGATGACAAGATGCTTATAATTTCTAGTATGTTGGAAAAGCCTGAAGTGTAAATTGGCGAGTTTGGCTGGTGGCATTTTTGGCAATATCCACTTACATGTTTCTTCTCATTAAAATTTAGCTCTATTTTAGAAGTGAAAACCAGACTTACTGTGTTGAAACTAAAGTATTTGCTTTTTAATTGAAAGGAAAAAAATATTTCATGACATAATCTAATAGAAAATGACCACATGATAGGATCTGAACTTGTGACTAACAAGAGGAATACTAATAGGCTTTTCACTTAAACCCTTCCCAATATTTTGGCTCTACAAAAATCTTGAAACCAAGTAAAGATTCACACAGTGTTTTGCTAGTTTTTCTTTGCCTTCTCATACCAGGATAATTAGCTTTAGGAAAGACAATATAATAAAGGCAAGTGTTTGACTAATATTTCCATTTCACATTTTTCTGCTTCTCATCTTCTGCCAAACCCAGGAATAGAGTACTGTTTTTTTGAATTCTTGAGCAGGAAGAGACCAGGGAGATGATAAGAGGCCAAATGACTGTGAACCAAGGTGTTTCATGTCTCAAAAATGTCTTATTTAAACATAGTAGGAAGAAGCGAAAAGACCTCGAGCAGGATATCTGATTCTCTGGAGAACTTGAATCCTAAATCATATGTTTGAATCTAGATAAAACAGCACCGGGTAGAACAATACACCTGATCAATGGGAAACTTTCTATAGAACAATAGCTTTGCTTTCCCATTTTGCACTGGAAATGATTCCTTATATTTCAGCCTGTTCACATACAAAGCCTATAAACAATATCAAGCTTATATTGTTCTACAGAACAGGACTTCTCACTAGAGTAAAACAACTATGTACTACAACAGCACAGGAAGGGAAAGTAAATGTACTAAATGAAGATAGTGGTTAAGAAATACAAATATTTGAGTTCCCAGGATCTTGGAAGAGAATCCTAAGAAGTTTTGAAACACCTGTTCAGATGCAAGAATTGCTGCCTTTATACCCCCATTCATCAGCTGACTGTTAGTTTATCAAATATGGATGTACAAACAACCAAGTGGTATTGTGGTTGGAAACTCCTGGACTCTTGTCAGGTGTGGTGGTGCACATCTGTAATCCCTGCACTTGGGAGGCTGAGGCAGGAGGATTAGGAGTTCAAGACCACCCTGGCCTACATCTGAAGACCCTGTCTTAAAAAAGAAAATCAAGTAAAATGCACAGGAAAGTGTTATACAGTTTCTTCACACTGTGACAAATTACCTGAGAACATACACTTAAAAAGAGAAAATGTTTGTTCTGGCTCACAGCTTTGGATGTTTCAATTCACTGGCAGGCTGACCCTTGGCTTTTGGACCTGTGGCCAGGAAGCTCAGGACAGAGGAATCCACTCAATTCATGGTGGCTGTGAAGCACAGAGGGAGACAGGTAGGGGCCAAGATCCCAATACTGCCTTCAAAGGCACCATCCTGGTCACCTCACCTCCTTCCACGAGGACCAGCTAAGGGTCCTGTCACCTCTTGATAGTTCCGGGCTGGAGACCCAATGCATAGACTTTTGCAGAGCATCTAAGATCTAGACTACAGTAGCAAGTAGTTGGAATTTTCACTCCACGTATATGAAGAAGGCACACATTTGCGGTCTTCATCACAGTTTATAAAAACAAAAAAGACAATGAATGTGAAAAGACTTTGAAAACCATAAACTCATATTATTAATATTAATACTATTATTATTCAGCTCAATCACATTTCTAGATCTCCCAGTGGCTTACTGAGAACCATTCTGAAGAATAGAAGGCGAAAGCCAACTGTCAAATAGAGATTCAGAATTAATCTGTGAATTTTTGTCTTCCACCAGGTCCCCCTGATAATTGAAAGTTGATGTATGGTTCCATTTGTAGAAATGGAAAGAGGAGGTCTGACACTGACTTACTGAGTTTTCAGCAAAATAAATGTGCCTCTGACAGGTTTAAGATAATGAGAACTTGGAATGGGGCTGACTAAGGAAATTTGCTGTTTTCGACTTCTGTGACTGAAGTTCACCAACGGGCAAAGTGCTGCTGCTGTAGATCAGCAAATAAACACAGGGTGCCTTCCAGTGGCTTCCCCTTAAAATGTTCTGGGTTTTTCAACCCAGGACCTTGCAGACATCATATAGCTCTAAGAAGGGATTCTGTGAAGAGCAGAGACTGCCAGCTGTGTTTTATCCTAGGGCCAAGGTCTCAATAAAGGAGCAAACTAGAAACTCCAAGAGAGGCCAAAGAAATGTCACTGCTGGTAAACAGCCCTAATGAATGCATAGATTTAGAACCTTATTTACATTGAGATTTATTTAGTAAGTGCACTTGGAGTCTAAATGCTGGAACAAACTGTTTTTTTCATTTGTTTAATAACTCCAAGGACCTTGCTAGTTGTAAAAGGTAAAGAGTTGCTTCGTTTACTTATAAGTCAGTCATGTTTCTCAGGCTTGAATAAAGTGGTAATAATAAAACACCTACACAAACACAGGCAGTTCCTTGAGTAAGTGGCTTTTAGCTTTGATTTTGTGAAGAGGGTTTGAAAAGCAGTCTCTGACCAGGCCTGAACAAAACAAAGTATCTCCCCTTGCGCCCTATTAGACACTTTCTTAACATAATATACCCGTGAAATGCATACTTTTAGGGAATTTGCATACCTGGCCAACTAACTAGATTATTTTATGGGACCATTACCTTTTAACAGGTACTACTTCTTTGCCAAGGATGTTCACAAATCGGCCATTTTACCAAATCTGAATATGAGAACTTTCTACATAGTCATCAAATGACCAAGATCTCCTTATATCGTTAAACAGGGAGAAAAGGCCAAAAATAAAACAAAACAAAGCTCTTATAGACAGCACTCATGAAATACATTAACCTTTGAGGGAAAAGTGGCCAGACTGGTTCGTCAGCAGCCATAGGACTCTCACCTCTTGGTTTGGCTGCAGTGAGTTCCCATTTGCAGCTCTCCACTCCAGCTAGTGGATGAAAGCCACACTCTACATGCTGTGTGGTTGGAGAACTTGGAGTTCCATGAAGATCATTAAAGTCTGCCACCATTTAAATCCAATGAAGGAGAAGCCAAGCATCCGTGAGGTCAGGTCTCTGTTGCCAGTTACAGCAGTTCTGTCTTTATATAGTATATATTGTACCTCCACTTTAAGGTTTGGTTGAGAAAAATAAGTATCCCTTGCTTTAAAACAATAGTATTTTTCCACACTGTAGGTTGTCTCTTAGCTCTGTTGGTGGTTTCTTTTGCTGTGCAAAAGCTTTTTTGTAAGATGAGATCCCAGTTGTTGATTCTTTGTGTTAGTTCCTATGCAACTGGGGTTTTGTTCATAAAGTCTTTGCCCACGCCAATGTCAAGAGTTCTACCTATTATATCTTCCAGAAAATTTAGTGTTTCTGTTTAAATGTATAGATCTTTGATCCATTTTGATTTTAGTTTAGTGCATGGAGAGAGGTATGGGTCTAGTTATAATCTTCAGCATGTGGAAAGCCAGTTTTTCTAGCACCATTTTCTAAAGAGGGTATCTTCCTTCCAGTGGAGGTGTTTGGCTTCTTTGTTAAGAATAAGGTAACTGAGTGTATTTGGAGTTTTCTGCATTTTCTAATTTCTTCCATTGATCCTAGGGTCTGATTTTTTTTGCCAGTATCATGCTGTTTTTATTAGAGTAGCTTTGTAATATAATTTCAAGTCAGGGATTGTGATGCCCCTGCCTTGCCTTTGTTGCCCAGAATTGGTTATGCTATTTTAGGTCTCTAGGTTTCAAATGAATTTTAGAATTGTTTTCTCTAATTCTGTGAGTTATGATATTGGAATTTTGATAGGGATTGCATTAAATCTACTAACAATTTTGGAAATATGGCCATTTTCACTATGTTTTTACCATACTTCACTATGTCTTCCTACCCAAGAAAAAGGGATATCTTTCCATTTTCTGATAGTCTCTTCAATCATACAAAGGACTAATATCTAGAATATATAAAGAACTCAAAAAAATTAGACCCTCCAAATTTAAAGACTTGGTCCAAAAATATAGGCATCTGAAATGAATAGCTACTTCTCAGATGAAGAAGCAGAAACAGAAAATAAGTATATTAAAAAATATTCAGCATTACTGGTCACTTGAGAGATGCAAATTAAAGCAACACTGAGGGTCCATCTTACTCCAGAAAGAATGGCTGTTATCAATAAACCAACCAATAACAAATGCTAGTGGGGCTATGTAGAGGAAGGAACCCTTCTCCACTGTTCATGGGAGGCAGGCTGGTGCAAACACTGTGGAAATCAGTGTGAAGATTCCCGGAGAAACTAAAACTAGAGATTCTATTCAACCCGGCTATTCTCATTCTTTGTATCTTCCTGAAAGAATTAGAAGCACCATATCACAGTGATATATGCACACTCATGTCTATAGTGGCACAATTTGTAATAGCTAAATCTTGGAAACAGCCCAAATGTTCATCAACTAATGAATAAAGATGTGGTTTTTTAAGTATATACAATGAAGTACCATTCTGTCATAAAGAAGGATAAGCTTGACCCATTTCTAGCTAAATGAATGCACCTTGAGTGCTACTCTTTAGTGAAATAAATTTGACACACATATTTAAATACCACATTGTTTCTCTGGTGTGAGAAACCAAAAGTGTAAATAATGTATAATAGATATTGGGAAATGGGAACAAAATGTTCAAATGAGAAGGGGAACAAAGAAGGGGGGGAGGAAAGAAGGGACAAGAGAAGAAAAAGAATAGAAGGAAAATACTGAAACAAAACTTTTGTAGATAAGGAGGGAAGAGGGACTGAAGGGAGGGGAAGGGAACTGGAGAAAAGAAGTAGCAAGATATATCATGTACAGGTGCAAATTCCCTATGATGAATGTGATCATTATATGTATCTAAAATGTACCAATAAAATTTTTTTTAAACAATGGTTTTGAAAAACTATATTTTTTACAGTCCAAAAGCTCTGCTTTTCTACAGGGACACTGCTTTATCTTGCAATGTTCAGCACCTAAAGCAACACCAAGTATCTCCTAAATACTAAGAAGATGCTCTACCGGTCTGCTCTGAAATGTTCAGTATATCCACAGTCATGAATTAAATGTGCATGTTGAATTCCAGGGCTTACCATCGCATGGTGCAGTTCATAAAGACATGTAATGGGCATGTTCAAGTTTAAGGGATAAATCTGGCAAATATTATTCCATCTTTAAATTTAAAAGATAATTTTCAATCTGATTTATATTTAAATGGTCAGCCTCTGTTTCAACTGGTAACCCTACATAGTAGGACATTGCAAGAGATGAACTCATTAGTATTTGGAAAAGAATTTGAATTATTTCATATAAACTACATTTTAGATAACTACATGTTATGTAAAGGTGACAAAAGTGGTAATTGTATAATAAATTGTCGAGAAAATCTACTCTTAGCCATTTTGTCATACTCTATCCAAAACCCCATTCTATCTAGCCCAACATATCTTATCCAGATAGATCAGAAATCCATCTTCAAAAGTCAATGAGAATAATGAAATATCCTGAAATATAGGACCCCGTTAAGCAGGTTCCTAAGCCCCAGATCCACAGAGACTACATGATAGTAGACATTTTAGTTTCCATTGGGCACATTTATGATTTTAATTTGGCGACTGAACTAACCAAATCAAATATAGTCACTCTTCATTCCTATGTTGCTAAATGAATTGGTGGCTAAGGAATTGAGGAATTGTATATAGCATGTACATAACAGTACAGAAGTCGAAGAAGCCATCATAAGACAGCACTTCCACTCAATTTCCTGTGTCATAAGTCCAAAATGTGGATCTTAAGTCCGAGTGGCAGATTGCAAGACCAAATAGCATGCCCTAGTCCTTAAGTCCAAGCAGTCATTAACCAGGTAAGTTGTTAAAGGAGGAATATCTGTATACTACATACAGTCATTTGAGAATGTGTAGGTTGGGTGCTGTCTTACTGTTTCAAATTCTACATAAAAGAGGATTAACACAAAAGTATTTGTAAAAGCACTTTAAAGTTACTTATTTGGCACAAAAGCCAATGTTCAGGTTCAAACTGACCCTTTTGTTGTTATTGCCTACATGAGCCAAGAGCTGAGGATAAATTTGATGGTAAAGTTACAAATTTGTAAGACATTACACTCACAAACAGCTAAGTTGCTATCTGTCTCTTGTTAATCAGCCCAAAGGGAATGTACTGAAACTGCATCACCCTGGTTCTTGTGAAAAAAACAAATGGACTAGGATGGAGTTAAACATTTGAGTATCGACCATCAAATCACTGATCTCACTGGTTCTTTTCACACTGGCACATGCGTGTGCATCACACACACACAGACACCTCATGCAATCCATTTGCTGAACTTTAAAATTGCATCTTTTATGCAAAGCCTCTGGGTAAAAGTGGAATGAAATCACTTCTTACAAAATACTCTGAAAGTTTATTAGCAGAGACATTTAGAAAATAAAAACCTAACTCTAAGTCCATGTATTTTGTATTATTCATCTGCATCTGGCAGGCTTTACCTTGTCCAACTTCCTTACAAGTCTAATCGTATCTCATGGGCTGTGGTATCACGCTGGGGCTTTTGTTTAACCTGTTAGAAAAGGAAGAACTTGGGCCAGTGGAAGAGTGGGCCCTTTTCGAGAAAATGTATCTGATTCTCATAAATTCAAATAGATAGAATGTGTTATTTTGTTTAAAAAAGATTAAATAGAGAGGTTTTTAGTGGTCAAAATTTGTCAATTAAGCTGCTTTAAAGGCAAACAAACAAATAGTACTTTTATCTTAAGAGTCTGAGCTATTGTTTCACATATTTCCTGGAGTTTAACATAGCATCACTTTTCTTGTTTAGCTCTATTAATATTGACACACTTGAAGATTTCTATTTTTTCTAACTTTAATTTTGTCTGTTTCTCTATTTCGTCCTAAATCTGTTTATCAGCATCTATGTTACTTATATTACTCCCAGTGTAATGTGTGTTCTCTGATATCCTATAAACTCCTATATTTATATACAAATTATGGATAAGTTATAAAAGCATTGAATTTGATTTAATCTGGAAAAACGTGCATGTTTATGCACATACATATACATACACATATATGTGTGTAGATATAGGTTAGCCAATATTAGCACTAATTAGAATAATATATTAGCTACCTTGTACTATGAAACAAATTACCACAAAGTTAACAATATAAGCAGCACATGTTTATTATCTCACAGTTTTTATGGGCTAGCTACTTGGGCACCTGGCTTAACTGGGTCCTCCATTTTCAGGGTATTCACTGGGCTCTCATCAAAATGGCAGCTGGGACTAAAATGTCATCTGAGATCTCCAGGGCAATGGACTAACACAGGGTACCAGAAAAATTCAGTATCAGAGAACTGTTTGATTAAGAACCTTAGTTCTTTCCACCTAGACATTTGCAATCAGGCTGAGACTTTATTAAAATATATCCATCTGTAAGATAGTGGAAAGAGTCTAACAGAAAAAGGAAGGGTCTGTCTTTTGTAATTTAGTCACAGAAGTAAAATCCAATTACATTTATCATATTTAATTGGTTACAAGGAATCCCTAGCCTAACCCACATTGGAAAGAGAGGACTACCCAAAAACTATCAGGAGGTGAGGGTCACTTCAAGTCCTTTTAGTATCAACCTGCCACAAACACATAGGTAAGGAAATTATAGAGCAGCGATTATGTCCCATTTCATTCAACCTGTTACAGTAAATTTTATTTTAACTCAATTTTATATCAAATTTTACAAAAATGTTATATGAAAGGTCTTGTGTATGTATGTGTGTGTGTGTGTGTGTGTGTGTGTGTGTGTCTGTGTGCATGTGTGTGTTATGGGGAATAAAGCTGAGGCCTTCACACTGAGCTACATCCCTAACATTTTTATTTTTCATCTTGAGACAAGGTTTCTCTAAGTCTCTAATTTGCCCAGGTGGGACCCAGATCTTGACCCACTGATCACATTTCTTCCGCCAGATAAAACAACTGTTTGTCAGCTTATGGTGCAGCTATGTGACTGATCCAGACAGTGGAGAATGGGCTGAAGTGAGAAATAGCCTTCCAACCTGGCATTATAGCTCCTGCACTTTTCCCCCATACCAACACAAGATGAGCCCACGAGAGGTCTACCTGGTCAAACCAAGAGAGGAACTAACAGATTACTTTTATTGCGTTAAGCCCTCGCTATGCATTCCAAGTCTTAGAGAATACAAAAACACCAGTAGTGATTGTTCTTTACAAATACCCAAACAATCAAGGTACTCATATTTCTATAAAAGAGAGACTTACATCCATTTTTCATTGAGAACTTGGATGTGATGGGATTTGCCCCAAGCTTTTACTTATACTGAAGCACAGAATCTTCACAAAAGATTAAGGTCAATAATATTATCCCAGGTTCAACATGGAGAGAAAACCCTGTATGCCAATCACTATTGATTGAACAGTGGATGGGTTTGGAAAATATATCTATAATCTATAATTGTTTGAAGTTAAGGATAAAAATCACAATAACTATGGTTGTTAATTTTTTCTACATCAGGAAAAGTAAGGAATGTGAAATACAGAGAGAAAAGCTCGTAACAGAGTAAATAAGAGAGCAAACAGAAGTGAGAGGTAGGAAAAGTCAGGCAAGAGAGGCAAGGTGATGTGAGGCCTTCCTTTTACTGTGAAATCATTGATAATTTTCACATTTCTCATCCATGCTGTATGCATATGTGTGGGGGGCATGTGAATGTGTGTGTGGGTGTTGGTGTAGAGGTAGGTGTTATTAGGAGACTTCTAAAAACATGGAAAAAGGAACTGCCAACTGCCGCGATCTGCATGATATAGGGTCCGAAGCCGGGGAGTGTGGTCGGAGATGAAGAAAATTGAAAAATACCAAAAAGAAGGATACATCCCAAGATTATGCTTGAAAGCTGGGACCAAGAGGAGCCATAACCTGTCAGGAGCTAATGGTCGCCTGGAGTCCAGTGTGCTCATTATTTATAGTGTTAGACAAACGTGAAGAGAAGGCGGGGTCTCGTGAACGGGGCATGCGCAGAAAGGGAACAAGGAAGAAGGATACATAATGTAACTGTCTCCTGGGGCTATGCCATCCAGGGTCTACAATCTAGTCTATGGAGGAGAAAAGGGAGTAGGGAGGAGGTGAAGGACCATCTTCAGGCTCGGCCCACTGCAGCCAACCTCAGGTCACAGTTCTAAGTATAATTAAAGCACAGAACTCCTGCCTGTTTAGTCTGTAGGTGAGCAGTCATGGGGCTGCAAAGCTGGACGGCAAAATGGAAACCCAGATGTGTTGGTCTCTAAAACCTGTCTTCCTACCTTATGTACTACATGCTTTCTTTTGATCTCCAGGGGAAAAAAAATGTCCCTTCTTCTCAGAACCAAAGTTTAAGAAAAAGAAGAAATAAAATAGAAAGGAGGGAGAGAAATGTGATTTAATTCTGGAATTCGTACTGAAGTTGAAGTGATCAGATTTAAATAAAAAGATAATAGATCCAACTTGAGA
This sequence comes from Heterocephalus glaber, assembly GCF_053883595.1. NCBI lineage: Eukaryota > Metazoa > Chordata > Mammalia > Rodentia > Bathyergidae > Heterocephalus > Heterocephalus glaber. The sequence goes on from NW_028258329.1 coordinate 10,507,920, forward strand.
ATTGAAGGACTGAACTTGTAGACCAGAAGGAAGAATATAGATTTTGCTCATTTCTTTCACATACAAAATGATCTAAATCAATTTTCACTGGAGCAAATTCCTTAGGCAATTGTCCTTCAAGTAGTAACTCCCTGAACCCAGATACTGATCTATACCTCTAGAACACTGGCATCCCTAGAAGCCATGAGAGAAGTAGAGGGGACTGGGGGTTCAAACAGTGCCAGGGAAAGGAGCACTTTCGAGTGACATGTATCATTTCTACGCCATTTTATTAGATAAAACTAAACACAGTCTGCTTTTAACTTCAAGGAGACTAGGACTTATTTACTTCTAGGAACCTGGTCTTAGAAGATAACCAAATATTTGCATAAGTAACACAGCTTGTCATGCTCAGTTGATAGTTAAAAAATAGAAAAGAAACCTTGTCCCCATCTTTTAGGGTTTCTCTGATGCTAAATGAAGTTTCATTGATATATCTGAAACAATTCACATTCCTAGCCCCGATTCTCACTCTTTTCCCATCCAATCCATTAGAATGGATCTTGGAAAGCAAAGCCTTCATCAGAATATGGTACTATGTGACATTGTAACCTTTTTCCTTTCCAGAAAACCACCCTTTATGAATAAAACATGGGTGACCTTTAAAAACTTAGCAGTTGTACCAGGTGATTGCATATTAACAAGCTTTTTGAAGAAATAGGACAGGCACTGCATGTTTCAGTTAGGGATAGATAATAGAACTATTCAAATAATTTATTATTTTATTCAACACAAGAGAATGAAACAACTATTTTACAAAGTCTGCTTACATTTCCTGAGTCTAATTGTATGTGACTTCCCACCTATTTAAATTGTACATGTACCACTAAATTGAAGATTCCCACAGACATGACATGTCTTCATATCTTTTTGAATATTTTTTGTTAAACATCTCTGGAAAATACAAGGTTGGGGTAAGTATAAAGCGAAGGAGGAAGATTTATGTATAATGGAATTGAATCACCTGACTTCTAAACACATATCCTCGGGTTCCTCAGAATCGATTGCAGAGAAGATACTCAATATGTTATTACCAAACAGCGTGGGTGTCCGTGGAGAGTGGACGAAGATGAAAGTAAAACCAACTTACTAGGGAACTCTGCAATGTTATGAAGGAATATTTCACCAAATCACAAAAAGTGATGGTTTTAGGTTGGGGTTAAGGAAAAGAATATCAGGAAGTGAGTGAAAGAAGTGAGGAAGTTGGAATCCTCTCACCAACAACACAGGAAGGAGGAGACCTCTGTTCGAGGCAACGTGTTACCAATTCATTGTTTAGGAGAATGAGCTTCAAACCAGACTTTCTCCAGCTCTTGGATGCTCAGGGGATATTTCAAGAGTCCTAAAATGCATCAAGGAACCCTCTTCATTGAGGAGAAGTTAGTATTTGTCTCTTTATAAAAAAGGAGCTCAATGTAAGATTTTATGAGATTTTTAAAACTAAAATGTAAGATTTCTCACAAATAATGAGAAGATTATATTTTACAAAACAAGACTCAACAATCATTCTTTGATAATATGGTGGTTCTCTTAGGCATGACCTGGTATAATGGTCTTAATCAACACAGTGCCATGCAAGGTATGAAGTTATATATCTTTCTTTCCCATCAGTCTTGTGTCCACCTTCCTTCAAAATTCCAAATATGTGTTTGGTTAGTAGCAATGACACACTGGGAGATAAAGGCTTAGAGCATTATGGTGTTACTAGGAGGTACATAAAAGGGCTTGTTGTGTCTATGTGACTTTCACTTCACAGGAAACAGAGTAGAACTTTAGAAATGTAATGACCACCAAAATTATTTGAAAACAGCTCTAAGAAAATTGTATTATATAAGTCATCAATTTATTTGTTCTGCCATAATTCAAAATATGTAGGGTTAAAAATTCCCTTGAAAATGTTTGTTACTCCAGGGCTGAGTGACCCAACTCTTCACCCCTTATACTGTAATTTTTTGGTGAAAACTCTTGCTCCTGGGGACATTATTAGAGTAAATATTGTACTTTTTTGTGGTAGTAAAACTAAGGCATGGCTGTAGCCCAACCTTGCTGGAGGATGGTGCCATTGGACTCTATCTTCACATAACCTGGTCTGACCTTCAAGGATATGCTGGGGAATGCATCTTACAGCAGGTATGGCTGAGAAAGGGATAGAAACAGGAAAGGACCTTTCTGAGGAAGAGAGGATAGAATGTCTCTGGGAAATCAAAGGATTCTGTTGGAGTTAGGCATGCTCTGGGCCACACCTTGGTAGGAGGCAGAAGACTTTTGGATTCATTTGCGTGGTAAGCTATGAGAAGATCTGTATTAAAGGCATTAGTTCCATTGCCTGTGTCTATTGGTCACTATAGTGTCCCACTTTGAGGATGGTCAATCAAATACCAATCACCTTTGTGACAACTGCTCAGTATTTAAGAATCCCACATGTAAATTATCAGTGCATGATACAGAAGACTAAAAAGTATTTAATATAAATTCACAAATATTGAGCATATAGAAGTGTTCCACACATAGATACAAATTCTTAAACATGTGGAGAACAATGTACAAATGGCTCACAGAACGTTCGATAAACCTTTGTAAGGCTTGATGGAGCTAGTTAGAGACTTACATGAGTGCTGAACATGAGTTTTCTTTCTAAGCTGTACAATCTTCCAGTGGAGAATTTTAAAAATTTCCCTTGGACTTATAAATGTTCTTATAGTAACTGAGAATTTAATATTTCTCAAAAGTTCCAGACTCTATGTTTTTGAATATTTATTGCATTTTTAAAATTTTTAAAAATGACATTGAACTCAGGACCTCATGCTTACCAGGCAGGTGCTGCACCACTGAGCTACATCCCTGGCCCTGCATTTCATAAATTATCATCTGTTCTCACAGTAGTAATGAATGGAACGACTGTCTTTCAGCAATTATCAATACATTCCGCCTGGGCTTTTACCATAAGGACATGTCTTAAATTATTTAAAACCAAGGGGTTGATAGTAATGGTTCCATCTTGTCTAGTACTTCTTTAATTCAAGTATATTGGGATCTTGTCCCTCTCAATCCCCGTGAGTAAACTAGGCAGTTTCATTTAATCTACAATTATGGCAATAAGCCTCATAACTTTGCTTTGCTTTGCTGGGCAGCTTGGATAAAAATTGCCTCTAGGTGGCTCAGCTCTGCTTCATCTTTCTGTTATCTGTACTGCCTCCCCAGAGAGCTGGGGATGGATAGATCAGAGCATTGAGAAGACAAAATCACTTACATTTGTCATTTTAGCATTTAGGCTCCTAGAATTGTCTGAAGGATTCCTGAGACATGAAATGAAGACATCTCAGTTCAAGAGGGAGTGGAGAGATGTTTGCATGGGCCTTTCCCTAACGCATGCAGCATGCTCAGCAGCTCACTGTGGAGCCGAGGGGGAGGAAGGGAAAAACACCAAGCAGGGCCCACTTGAGAAGTTTTCTCCAATGTGTCATTAAGGTGTTTCAGAGCATATGTGTGGCTGCCATATGAACTGGATGGGAACACAAAGTAATCAATTTTAGTTGAGAGCACTAATTTATCACCTTGCCATCTTTTATTGCAAGGTACAGAATCTCAAACTCTCTCTCTCTCTCTTTCTCTCTCTCTCTCTCTCACACATACACACACACACACACGCATACACACACACATTTATACTTAATCCATCCTTTTTTTCTAATACCAAACTCTTAAGTCAGAAATTTATCATCACTTTTTGCCTTTAGTTAGCTTATATTTGGGGTTATAGAGATGTTTGGTGAACATTTTTCTTTCATTTATTAGAGGTTTTTTGTTTGTTTGTTTGTTTTTGTTTGTTTGCAGTACTGGAGAAAGAACCCAGGATCTTGCACTTGCGAAGCAGGCACTGTGCCACCGAGCTAAATCCCCGGACCTATCAGATGTTTATTTTAACACGACCCTCCATTGACCCCTAAAATAAGTTCAAGGGTGATTACCTAGTAACAAGCAGGCCCCAATATGAGCTCTCTGTCAGAAAGTGAAGAATTTAGCTTCTTGGAGTTTAAAATTCCAATCTGAGGAAATGATTTAAAAAGGCAGTTTAAGTCTGAATTTCTACAGTCAACGTGGCTACGAGTCAAACTTTTTAAAATCAAAACTCAAATCTTCCAACTTCTTAGAAGAAAGCCTTTAAGACCACAGCATCCTTGCTGTGAGCATCACCAACAGCCAAGCCTGGTCACTGCAGCTTACATCTGCACGGCCTGAGGGTTGTCCGCATGGTAAGTCCAAGTTAGAACCCCATTTCTGACACAGGACACAAGGGACGAACAGGACAGCACAGGACACACCATGCAGAAATGCAAATCATCTTTCAAGAAATAAATTTTACAAGACTTAAAATTCCCTAAGTTTCAAAGTACTTGCTGTGCTTTTCTCATTATTGGAAGTTAAGATTTTGAAGGAGAAGAAAAATAGGTGGGATATTTGATGAACCCCAATTTTTAAAAACTTTTTAACCAAATTTAAATCCAGCTTTGCCATTCTGCCCACCTAATTCTTTTTATTAAACCCTGATAAAAGAGCTCTTGTTATTTGCAACTAAACTCTTCAGAATATGTTTTTCCTGGAAGCCTGACATTTATATGTGTTATTTATATTATATATAATATCTCCCCTCAACAAAAAAAAAATCTCTTTTGGTCACTGGGGCAAAGTTCATCTGGCCCCACCCCCGAGATGTGCTTTCCCTCTGAATCCCTACACAATCTCAGTGACTTTTTCCATAAAATATAAAATCCCACCACAAACATTTTTTCCCATTTTAACTCCTAATATATTTTTTCTGTAAGCCCTGATGTTCTTTCTGTAACTACCAATATTTCTCCCTAGACCCAAATTTCCTAACCAAAACACATTACTGATCTGATGCTTTCAACAGCCTGGTAGCACATCAATAAACTAAAGATTATTGTGCTTTGTCAGGTTTTATTTTGTAACGTTATGGGAAATTCTCTGCTGTCTTAGATGAGTGCATAAACTCTGATTGCTTGACAATTAACAGAGCTAGTAATAGAAAAGGCAATGTAATTTACCTTCGTACAAGGGATCTCAGTTAACAAAAATTAAACTATTGAACTCTCCTCTCCAAGGAAAGGGATGTCGCCTCATTATGTTAAGAAGAAAAAAAAGATTCCAGTGCCAAGTGGGCCCTCAGTCTGGCTGGGTGAATTTATTATTCAGATTATGTGTTTTTCTGACATGCATACAAAATTATGGCTTTTAAACTGGACCAAACTCTCTCTTCATTAAATGAGTACTTCCCTCCTTTGGTACTATAACTCAAAGCGAACATCGTAGATAAATAATGTCAAGGGGGAGTACCTTGGTGTTGTTGCTGGTTTGTATATTGAGGATGTCTGTTATCTACAGGGCTGGAGTGCAACCCAGTGCTATCTCTTTCAGTCTCTAGGTCTCTGTTTATCTGCATCACGGCACTAACGAAGAAAATATATGGTGTAATTAAATGCAGAGCCATCATGCTACAAGCGAAGAGGAGACAACCCACAGAGGAGAGTTCTGGGTTTTACGGACTCCCAGGGAGACCATATGAAGCTTGCATTCAGAATGGCACCTGCAACTCCAGTCTGCCTTCTGCCCTTTCCGAGATTTCTACTTAGTTCAAGGAAATACTGGGTTTGAGCATAGACACTCCAATAACTTAGCCAGGCTGTGAGAGGAGATGAGACTTTGCCTCCCTCTTGCTTGGGAATTTCAGTCTGCAAACTCTGAGTGTTTTTAGAGTTCCTACAGGCCCTGAAAACTTTCCCAAATTGGCCCACTAAGATCATTGGTCCCCGCCTAGGGCAAGGTACCCAAAGAGGAGCAAGTGTTGGGCTCTAGAAAAGACTCACATATCTCTAGTTTCCATGGAAGCCACACAACATTGTTAAACCCATTGTTTCTATCTTCAAAGTTGTGATCCAGCTGTCAGAAAACTGTGGCCCGTAAAACCAGGCCAACTTGCTATTTCTGTCTGTACGGTCTGAGAACTAAGAATCTTTTTTATATTTTTAAATGATTGGAAAATAAGAGAAGAAGAATACAATGCAAACATCATGTGAAAATTACACAAAATTACATAAAATTTAAATTCCAGTGTCCATAAGTGAAGTTTTGTTGGAACATGGTCATTCCATCCTTCCACATATGGTGTACGGTTAACTATCACCCCCTCTCCAAGGCAGAGGTCAGTCATTGTGACAGAGGCTATAGGAGCTAAACCATCAAAAATATGTATGAGCTGGCCTTTTGCAGGAAGAATTTGCAATTGCTATACTTCACTCATGACAGGCCATTGCTATCAACCATTAAATAATAATGCAATATAGTATGTTTCCAATTGTTAATGGGAACTTTGGGGAAAATTGCCATATTAACTCAGGAAGATAAGTGTCACTGAGGACTGTTTTGATTGGAGAGGACTTCAGGAAACAAAAGAGGACCAGAGAAGACTTAAGACAGTAAGTTTTGAGTGTTCAGAGAGTAGTGGGAAGGACATTCCAGGTGGGCCAGACAGAAAAGTGGAGGCGGTATCTGGGTTTGCAAGACTGAGGCTTTGAAAATAGGTGTTTGGGATCTATGAGAGCACAAAGTTGCAACTTTTAAAATATCAAGGACAAATAAATTGTCTTCTATTCTGCTTTTGATATTTAAGAATAAAAGTAGTATCTCTGAGAAGAGAAAATGTGAAATTTAAAAGTAAAATTAATTTCAAGAAAAGACAACTTAGAAATTGGAAGATCTATACTCAGTATCATGGAAACAGTTAATTCTCTTCCAAAAGATGGGAAATTACTGATTAAAAAGAAGAAAAAGAATGAGCAAGGAGAACCTAATGCAAGACAGTAATAATGCCCAAAGGTAAAAACCATGGAAGCAGACTCACTATGTTTCATATTGCATTTGGGTCATTTGTTTCTATATCTTTAATAAGATGAGGTGATTACTCTAATTTTAATTACATGGTTAATCCTAAACAATAACCCAATAAAACCACAAAGTATGAGAAACATCTTAACTTTAAAATAAAACACAGGATACAGGAAGTAAAAAATACCATGAGTTGTTTATCAGCATAGGCCTCCACACTGAGGAATGTTGGAGGAGGATGATTTTAAAATGTGATTGGCTTTGGGAATTAATTAGAAAGTAATGCTCAGAAAAAAGATTTAATTATGACATTATTATATAGTTGCATTTCATTTTTAATGCAATGGAAACTTATTTGCCTTCTTGTTTTCTGTATCAAATCTTATAAAACTTCAGTTTCTACCTTGCTTTTTATTTACTGTTTTGTCCACAAGATATTATATGACTTTATTTCTAATATTGTTGCATAATTTTAAAATAGTTTCCTCTTTCATTTATGGATATGGTATGAAAGAGAGGAAGAACAGATAAATATTTTATTGCCAGCTGTTTGGGATGACTTGCATAACTCAAGAGAAATAATAGAGAAGTTACATGAGCAAGGGTGAGTACCACTGTACCATGAAATAGCTGAAGGATGAAGAATTGTGCCTAAAAGTAAATACCACTAATTAAATATGGGGAATTTAGTGGCAGCAGTCCTGGTATAATGCATTTTGAAACATGTATGGGGAGGTGAAAGGCAGTGGATACATCTTTTTACCTTGAGTAGGTGTAGCTTCAATGTTTGCTTATTCGCTTGTTAAGTAAGTATTTATGAAGCACTCTATTCTCAGCACAGTGTCAGGCCTAGGGATACCGAGTTGAATGAGACAGAGGTCCTCTACTTAAATTAGCCATAGTCTAGTAAGAAGGATAAAAAAAGAAACAGATAATCAAGTACAAAGTAATACATGGACCATTAGAAATATACAGTGGACTTTCAGAAAATGAGTTCTAACCAAGAGCTGAGAGCAGAAATACAGGTTGATGCAACAGCTTGGGAATATAGGCCCGAGAACTTCTCACCAGCCCTTTTTCTGTCCTTCCATCCCATTTGAGTGTAGCAAATAGTCTTGGGTGGCTTTAGTTTGCAGTGCAAACAGGGAAGGCCTGAGACGGGGACCTGCCATCCACTCTTTACAACTTTTATTACTCTTATTCTCTCTCTGCTAAAGTACAGTTGTGAAAGACAACGATCTCATTGATAACTTTCAATAACAACTATAAGGATTGATAAAAGCGCTTCAAACTGGAATCTACCCCACAGACAGTAACATGTTTAAAAAATACACGGTCATTGATAAAAAAAAAGTACTTAGATTCATTCATTGACGACTTCTTTTAAAATTAAGAATAGCAAGTAAATATCTAAGAAAACTCTTGTTTGGCTTTCACAAATACTTAACTGTGATGATTTCTGTCTACAAAAAAAAAATAATATGATGTGAGTTGTAATCCATTCGTGCATCGAGGATGATTTGGTCAGTGCTAATGCAAAGTCATTTTTTTTTTTTTTTTTTGTATCAGGGATCAAACTCAAGACCTTGCAGTTGTGAGGCAGGCGGCGTCACCACTGAACTAAATCCCCGGCTGGCAAAGCCATATTTGAACAGTGAGCTCTGAAGCTGTAGACTGGTTCCCAAAGATACATAATGATGAATGTTATGGATTTGTGTATTGGGGTTTAAAAGTGCCCTATGCTGCCCTGAGCCTCCTTACACATACAAGTAGTACAAAGAGCGTAAGACAGGGGCCTTAGGCCCAACTGGTGAAAAGCTTTCCTCTTCTCTCCAGTAACAAACCTCTATCAGTTGTGTTGAAATCTCCTACTTGACCCTTGTCTAACCTTCAGCCTAGACTGCACAAAGTAAGATAGAGCTAATCCCAGAAAGCAGATTTAAACAAATAAGCCAACAGTCTACTCTGGCTTTGAGAAGGCTGCTTTGCTTACTTGTTTCACACATATGCTGTTTGGGAATAAGAAGACAGTGAGGAGGATTATCAAGTTTGGAGACTGGAAGACTTACCCAACCACTTACTCAAGATATCCAAATCCTCTCCTTTCCTTTTGCTTGACTTTTTTAGACTAAACTTGTATAGCATTACTATCTTTACAGATCTCCATTATATATAAACATTTAAAAATCCTGGCAATGATGTCTTACTTAAAACATCTTTGTTTATTGAGTTGAAAAATTTTCAAAGTTCATTCGTACAGTTTTTGAACTTAAAATATTTCAAATTATAATGTTTATCATTTTGAGTTAGCTAAAGTAGCATCTCTTCTTATTGAAACTTCCTTTCTTGTTTAAGTTGTAGATGACTAGTGCAGGAAAGAAAGAAACATGGGTGAGTTTTTCAATAATACTAAAACTGAGATGATATTTATGCCATGACAAAATACATAGGAAAGTTGACCTTCTGATTCCTTTTAGGAGACATTAAATGAGAATTATAAAATTAACTGAAAAGTTATCCATTACTTGGATAAACAGATACTTTAGATTTGTATACATTTGGATATAACCAATATATTGCTTTACTGGCTGATGGAATCTATAGGCACTTTCAACCAAAAAAAATCCATTAAGTCTGTAATTAAGTTGCATGCACACACATACCAAGTTACTATTTTTAAATTTTAGAACGAATTTTAGCAACATTCACTTCTTCACAGTGCATGTGTCTAGTCCTTTTCATAATGAGTCTGAGATGCCAAATTTTGAAGTCCATATGCATCATGAAATCTCACCTGTGAATAATCCCTTTTCTTTATGAAATGCTGAGTACCTTTCTCTGTGGGTTATGATGGAAAGGCAATGTGAACCCCTTGGAGGTGATTTAAAGATCAAGACCTTCTCTGGGTCATCAAAGATTCACTTTTCTCATCTGTTCTCCATACATGGGCAAAGGGACAACAAAAGGCCTGAAGCACGTTGAGGATGTTTTGATCCTACTGAGGATGGAAACATGAGGCGAGCAAGGTGCAGTTGAGGAGAATCAGGGAGGCTGAGTGTGCTAACTGAGCAGGATACACATGAAGGAGTAGTCTACAAAGCTACCAAGCTGTGAGATCCATGGTCTTCAACTTCTCATTTTCCTTCTGCAGAAAACAGAAGAACAAGACTGGGCCTTTCTGATCCCAGTGAGGTGCTGTACTGAAGGCCACAGATTTTTAATTCCTAAGATAGTCTAATTGCATAAGCATATATTCCTTTATTTGATTTTTTTTATCTGATACTCCATGCCTTTCATCCAGAGGAACAACCAGTGTTGTGCCTTAAGCCTGCTGCTGGCCTCATTGTCACACCCTATAGCAAATCTACTTTTGTCTTCAAAGTTGTAATTTCAATATAAAATAAGTGAATGTAGACTTAAGCTTATCCTACTAGTACTAGACAGAACTTTTGGCTCCTTGACTTCTTTCTCTTTTTGAATATGTATGATCTTTGATTCTTAACTTGGAATATTGTCTCTCCAGCAATCTCTTTAGTTTCTACCCGAGGTACTTCCCTCAGATACATCAAAGCTCCTGTTTCTACTCTTTAGATCTCATATCTGTAAGTGTTATCATTTCAAGTCTGTGTGAATTTTTTTACCTTTCAATTCTCTAATTTTCTTTCCTACGGTGTCTAACATACTGTTCCAATAATATTTTGAAGACTTGTATTATAAATAGAATTCTTTTACCAAATTCTACCTAACTTATTTAACTTATTTAACTAACTTATTATTGTTTTATAATTCCTTATTCTGTTTCATAGGTATTAGCCCTTTCAGTATATCATGGAACATTTTAAAACCTAATTTAAAATTTCGATTGTTATGTCTCTCTGGGTCAATTTACCCATTGAAGGTGTCCATAGACTATTTTACAAGGTATTACACTTCCTCAAGTTTAATAGTTCTGAAAACATATAAGCCATCTTTATTAGATATCTTACAAAAGATTAGATATCTTACAAAAGATTCTGCAGTTTTGAGGATGCCTGTATCCTATCCCTACAACTTTTGCAACTTCAGCTTTAAATTATCTATAATTTGGGGGCATCTATACCTCAGAAATAGTTTGAATCCAGATTATCCATGTTCCAGCAGTAGAGTCTTAATGCTCCAGTTTCATTCCAGTGACTCTTCATCTCCTTCCAGTAACTCTTTAATCTCATTTCAGTGATTCTTTTCTAAAAGAGTTTAAGATGCATACAACCTAGGTGCACCTGTGAACTACGGTTGAACATTAAGTTTCCCTGTCACAAACTATGGACTTATTTTATGGTCCCAGCCCAAATTGCCTGTAAGAAACTCAGTTCAATTATTGACCCTGCAACTTCAAATCTCATATTTCCAGGGTGAACATTGGAACTTCAGTGTCCAAGGTCTCTATTCAGACTAAAGGTACCCTACTTGCTTATGATGGATGACAGAGTAGTTTATGTATTTTTCATCAGTGGGTTTCCTTTTGGTTCTACTTCCTAAAGATTTACTTTCTTTGCTCTTTAGCTCTGCTATGATACTTAACCCTATATACTAAAATATTTTGTTTAGTATTTTTATGTTTGAAGTAGAAGGAAGTACTTTAGTCTGTGTTTACTTTGACAAAGACTTTTATATGACTTTTTCTTGTCTTCAAATAATAAGAACTCAATCCTTGCCAAGGATATTTAATCAATCAATGATGGGTTAAAAGTGGTTGTGAAAATGAGTAAGAAATTACAATATTTAAAATGAAGATTTAGTAGAACAATTTAAGGACATCCTGCATTATCTATTGAAGTATTTGTCCAGAATCTATTTGTGATGAAAACGATTACTTGGTAAGAATGGCAACTTTCTGGGCATGTAACTCAGTGATAGAACACATGTTTAGCATAGACAATTTCCTAGTTTTAGCCCCAAAACAATATGTACAAAAAAATCTACTTTAGGAGAATATGTTTGTGTCATCATATACTAAGCATTTTTAATAGGCTTTGTGCCCTATGTTGGGTGTACATTCTCTACTTTTGTATTCTCATTCTGATTGCTGCTGTGGTTTTAATAGAACACTTTATAGTTATGTTTACATATATAAATTCAGTCTTCCCAATTAAAATAGATAATATATTTTGGTATGTTCCATTGTGGAATTTTGAATCTGAAGGAAATAAGTATCATCATCCTGATTGGTAGTTCCAGGGCAAAAACAAAAAACAAACAAAAAAACACTGGTTGGTGAGGAAGGCAAATTTGTTCTCTTTGGTGGCTTCTCTAATCTCAGTACACCCTTGGAAATTTATATGCTTTTATATGCTGTGTTTCTCCCCGTTTCTCCAGACTTTGGATTTTGGTAGTTCCTAAGTACACAGTATTGTTTGGGTGTGGAAAGACACATTTATTTTGGCTTCTCACTTTGTTGGTGTGAGAACACCACATCTCAAAATATTTAGGTGACTCACCCAAGGCCATGCTGCTTGTGGTTGACAAGTGACTAAAACATTGTCAATATCTCCCAGTCCCTTTTCTTGCCAATAGCTCCTCGAGCCTGTGTGTGATCATCAAATGTGAAGCCAAAGAGGATTGTGAGCCTTTGGGTTTACTAAAGATAATGCTAGCTGAAGGTCCGAGTAACCAGCTATTATTCCTTTGTAAATATGAAGGGACAAACCAGTAACCACAGCTATACAGCACTGACATTTAGTTCTAACAAATGCAGATGTTATGCTCCCTACTTCTTAAGACCAAATCATTTTCCTTGTGTGTTAAGAGTCTGAATTGGCAGAAACTATTTAAGAAGTTGTGTCCTTAATATTTTGATTCTAAGAGATGATATTAATTCCATGACTAACTATGTATTAAACAACTGCTATGTACTCTTGATAGTTGTTGTCTGTCTCAGCCTGAGTCTCATGGGAGTGAGAGCCTTAGACAACACTTTTGTGCAGAACTGTTTTCCATGGCATCATATGAATCCATGTGTCTTGAGATGGTTCATGCAGGAGGAGGAAGGAAGCTATTTCTATTCTCTGACCCCAGACACCCAAAGGGTTCCACACAGTGTGCAATTCCCCTGAATTTCTGAATTGCACTGACTCAGCATCCATAAGGAAACCTTGGAGAAGGATACCCATGCAGTGTGGGCCAGGACTCTTGGATCTTGGTGCAGCACTAAATAAAATGGTCTCTTCAATGCTAGCTGATATGAAACTTAGTAGCCAAAGGACACAGGTGGGGGAGAGTCTGTCCATGTGCTAAGAAAACGGTGATGATGCTATTCTCTTTCTAAGAAAAGGAATGACTCAATATGTGCATCAACAACAAAATTCCAGTTGCTCTCTGAGGTCTACACAAATGACAATGTGAAACTGCATGTGAAGGCAAGTTAATGAAGTCTAGAGAGGACAAGGAAAGTGATATTTAAGCTGATACACAAATATAAGATAAGAGCTGTCTAATCAAAGGGGGCAAATGAAAGCAAATGATTTTTAGGGTGAGAAAACAGAATACACATGGTTACAGGAAAGCATACTTATGATTTTGAGAGTTTCTGTATGTGTAGTTAAGAAAAATTTTGTACTTGTAGGCCAGCTTATTCATTATGAAAGAGGTATGCCAAAAGAGTTTTGGAGAGAAAACTTCTATCAGAGAAAGAAAGCAGCTAAATTTGAAGGAGAGAAAGAACACAGCTCACTGCCGAACTATCCAGTCCCCATCACATATACTTATTAGAATATAATAACAATAATTAATAAATATGATGGAAAACCATTTGCATTTGCAATAAAAGAGTAATTGTTGCTCATTTTCTTTTGGTTGTGCCGCGATTAAAATAATCATACCCTTGATGAATTACTGAATCACAGCCTTATGCTATTGTAGGTGTCCTTATTTTTTGCAGTTGTTTTTATTATGAAGTGTCACGGCTTTGTAATGGCGAAATTAAAGAACTGATAGAAGCAAAGGAAAAGGTAACCTTGGTGGCTTTTAAAGAAATATATCTTTTCTTGCACATTCATGTTGAACATATGAATTGTGTATGACTGTTACTCTCAAGGGAGGACCATGTAATCTTTTAAGAAGTCCCTAAGCAAGACAGAATAAAGAATAGAATTTCTTCTCTCCAATTTTGATGGATGGAAGGCAGGGGCATAATGACAATTTAACATGCTTCACCGTGTCATTTATAAATATAAAACCCATTAATGTGGGAAAGGAAGGAATCACCATTGGATGGTTTGGGGATTAAAAAATAAACATTCCTTAGTCATTGAAATCTTCCTGGTTGGTTTAATTGTTTGCTATTTAGCATAAGATATACAGTGTGACAATTTCAAATAGTTTAAAAATTTGGTATAAACTACTCTGTTCTAGAAGTGATTTGTCCAGTCCGTTTATCCCTACAATGCTGCTAAACTAATTCTACAGAACAAGCTCCCTTCAGTGATTTGCAATTCTCTAAATGACCCCCAAATTCCTTTTTATGATGATTGCAGCATAACTTTATAAAATGTACATGGCATTCTACATGGGTGAAATGCCATATGACTGAAAAAAAATCTTAAGAACTAATGTCATGCTGTGCTGGATCAACTTTGGAAACAGTCAGAAAATAGTGCTTACTTTTTCATTGTTGATGATGAGTTTGACACAGAAACTTAATCTTTTGTTCATCCACTGGGTACTAATGCACAGCAAAAGGCATAATTATATTAGTGAAAATTCCATAAGACCCAGCGTATTATTCTGAAGCAGTGAACACACTGTGGTCCTTATGGTCAAATTTATCAGAGATTCCTTGGCTGACGCTAGCATACTGCCTGATGATATCAGGGTTTTTCCCACTCTATTGTTATAAATTGACAGCATTTAAATGGCATGCACAAACAAGATAGCTCAATCCAGTAGTATTTTCCTGTAATCAGAGAGACTGTATGCTAACAGAGCTCATCACTACATGGATTTAGATGGAAAATGAGTCCTATCTTGTCCCTTCAATATAATTACATGACCATGCAATAATATATTTAGCATATAAGGCAGCTGTTTGAGTCTCTCTAAGCAGTATTATCAATCTGTTCTGTTCTACTGGCTAGAGATATTCATTCTGTGCTGACTACCTTCAAAACTAAAGTTTCTGGCACAGAATTTACTGTGAGAGTCTTTCCTGGGGTTTGTGAAGAGCCAGTTCTGAGCTCACTTAGCTCACTTAGGTAGGAACGGTCACTGCATATGAAAATATTGTCCTTATTCAGGTTGGGTTTGACAATGTTGCCTTAGGTCTGGTTGCCAAGTGGTTTTTCTTTTGAATTCAACTCACCACTGTGTGACAAATTGCACTGGAAACGAGGAGTTCCTGCTGAGGGCAGGGTCTTCTCTGCTCAGCCAACTATGATACCAAGAGAGTGTAGATCATCTGCAGGAATCTAGGAAGCACCTATCTGTGCCAGGGCTGGGGTGCTGAGTTCCTCTTGTCAAACTCACCTGTCGCCTGAATCAGCTCCACCCTGGGAGTAAGGACGGAGGGATCAAGAGGACTGGACAGTTCTGCCATGGGGTTTCATTTTACAGGAAAACATTAAGCCAGGGACAGATCTTTCCCTCCTCCCCATACACACCCATACATAGGAGGTCAGAGGATATTGCCTTCAAGACTTTCTATACCTGGTATAAGCCATGTCATGCTATGAAAATATGACGTAAGACAAGATATGTCAACCTTTCGGGCAGAGCATTAACACTCAGTTCTGTAATTCTAGAAATGCTTAGACAACATATCCCTTTCATTTCATCCTGTCAGTAGTGCCTGGGTGCCCTCAGGATAGTCACAACCTGGAGGTGTTATATCCAGTGCCCTCTGGCCTACCTACCTCATCTACATGCCCTTCTGTTCTCACCTGCACCCTCCCTTCTAGCTCCAGTGGTTGAGTCACAGGAATGGGTCCTGTGTTCCTTAGAAGTCTTTGTATGAGTAGGCTTCTCAGTGCATCATTGCCATTGTTATTACCATTTGCAGACAGGAAATATGACACCTGCTATATTACCTGCCCACCCTCATGCAGTCAGTGCTGGAGCTGAGATCTCAGTCCAGTTTTGTGTCATTCCAGAAGTTGAGCTCTGTACTTTGAGCACAGCCTCTGAATTTAAAGTGGCTCTTACAAGCCCTGGTACATTAGGCACTTTGTACATGTTTGTCTCCTTTGTTACTGAAAACAGAAACATCTGTTAATTTTAATCTTTTATAAAGAGATTATTAATCAAACCTACATCCAAATTTCATATTTGCAATAAAAATAATTTTAATAGCTCATATTAAATATACCCAGTAATATTACAGATTCAAATTTGTATACAATAATAGAAACATCCTATATGTTCTACAACTAAAATGCCAGCTATGAGAAACTGGCATTAGCCCACATTGTATAAATTTTAAATAATATTTGACCCATTTTTCTCCCAATACCTAGAATTTTCTAGGAAATATGTTTTAGTGTATCAAGAGCACCTGCCTAGTGTACAGTATTTCCACTCTATTCATAATGTAATTTAAATAACACAATCACTGGGAAAATGAAAACTTGTAAAGCTAAATAGAGCTAATTAATCCTATTATATTTTTAGAATAAAGTTTATTCAATTTATTTTTATTGTTAAATCATGCATCTATTGTAAAAAATTTGGAAAATACTTAAAAGCATCGAGGAAAGGATTATCCACAGTGATATTATCTACAGATAAATTCTTCTGGTGTTTTCATATCACTCCTTTAAATTTATTTATTATTTATTTATTTTCTCATTGTTTCATCATTGAGATCAGTGTGTACATAGGATTTTAAATGAGCCTATATCACTTAGAATTTTATCATATGTATTTACTTGTTATTATAATGATTCTTAGAAGCTTAATGGTTATTTATCATTCCATTACGGTACTGCTTCATTATTTTCTATTTCATTATTGTTGAATATTTTTTATATTTAAATTTTCGCCACTTAAATTAGATGATAATGGTTACTATAGGAACATGAGACATTAGACTTTATTTCACAGCTCCACAACCTCTTTGGTCTATGCTCTAGTAACCTGTTCTATGTTTAATAACCTGAATTGCTAGATCAGAGGACACCACATTTCAAAACTTCTGATACATATTGTTAGTTTGCTTTATAAAAGATGTCTGTGTTCAGTTACACTCATACTAATAGATTTTCTCCTTTTGTTTATATGTTTTTTAAAGCCTATTATTAGAAACTAAAACAAAAGTTCAGTTTAGAGAAATTTCCAACTTCCAACTTGTAGAGAGGCTGCAAGGAAGCTGGTTTCTGCAGATGGCCCCCCGTCCCTGCACCACCTCCTTTCCCCATTAGGCAGCCTTTACTTTCATTCCAAGGCTGAGGTAAGGGGTCCTGGGCATGCATCTCCCTATGGACTTGCTCTTAAGCAAGAAGCAGCCTTGCCTAGCCCATGAGAAGTCATCAAGTATTCAGGGAGGGAGTGAGAAATAGGTGGGTGCAAATCCTCGGTAATTTCCCTCCTCAAGGGATCCCTGGGTCTCATGATTCATGCTCTACACAGATTCAAGTCCAGTGAACTCTAGTATCACAACTACTGTGATAGACAAGCCATCGTTTTGCTGCAACTAAGAAAATAACAAACAATAGATCAGAAGGTGTATGTATGTGCGTGTGTGTGTGTGTGTGTGTATGTGAAAAAGTGTTATATGTATGTGTGCATGCCCAGGAGTGGTATGAGTGTGAAACAGGCAGCATGAAAGAGTCCTATATGTTTGTGTGTCTGTGTACATATCAAGGAGTAAGGAAGGTTGATACCATGTGGAAAGAGGTCTAAATGGAGGATAAAAGAAAAATGAGGCAGAGAGAGAAGACAATATAACACACACATTATTTAATCTGAAGTTAAAATATGTGATCACTTGAAAATAACTTCATGTAGAATTTTGAGATGATCCTATATGAGGAATACTTGCATGTTTTCATTTAGGCTGCAGTAAGTCTCGTGCAATGATAGTAGCTACAATATTTGTCTTTTAGTGATGTCTTGTATCCAAGTAAATAGCAGTTTTGAGAATGTTCACTGATTCAGATTTGTGAAATTATCTATACAGGAAAAATAGAAAGATATAGATGTTCGAAGATTTTGGAAGAAAAGTCATAAAGTTCCCTTTGACAGTGGGTAAATGTTCCAATAGTAATGAAAAACTACTGAGCCATAACTTAGAAGATTTATGTCTTGTTCACCTCGAATGATAAAATAAGTTTAAGTTCCTCTTGAATTTAATATCAGAACAGTTGATTTTTTTATTATATAATTTTAAAATATTTGGATGTATACACATTTGAAATTTTTTCTTCATCTCACATAAAGTCATAATAATTTGAGTTAGCTTTCTCTTGTGCTGAATTTGTAAAACATCTAAAAATTTTCAGACCACCAGAGCATTTCTGTGACTTTCAAGCCTGAATGAAATCTATCTGATATTTTATTATCTGTTATGGCTTGTGTTTAGATGACCCCCCAAAGGCTCATACAGGTGAGGCTTTTTTCAGAGGTGGCTGGATCTAGAGTGTGTGATGCTGGGATTGATTCATAGTGCAATGCTGGATCAAGGGCACTAGGATTAAGGGTGTGAGTGCTACCTGCTCTAAGTGGCCTGGGTAAGATATAAGGGATAGAAAGAGCTGTGGTCGTCCCTTGTTGCTTTGCTACCTTCTGCCCACCATGAACTCTTTCTCCTCTGTGATGCTATCCTGCCTTGGAGCCAGCCAATTCGGTACTAAAACCTCTACAAACTTGTGTGAGCTAAATAAACCATTTCCCTTTTAACTTTGGGTGTCAGGTATTTTGTCTTAGTGATGAGAGAAAAGTAACTAAGTGCTCTTCATTATGCTCTTTTCTGAGTCTTAAAGTTGTTTCTGTCTTTAAATTTACTTTATTTCTTGTTTGTTTGTTTGTTTTTGCTGGGCAGTGGTTAAGACAGGGTCTGCTAGGATTACAAGTGTGCACCACCACACCTGGCCCTCTAGTTTGTTTTCATAGCATTTAAAATTATTAAATCTTGTTTTGAACCCTAGAATAAGAGATAATCTAGTATGATTCCACACATAGTTTAAAAGGAAAAGAACAATTTTGACATAAATTATGAACAAAAATTATTAACAATTTCTCCTCTACAGTGACTGTATGGCAATTTACTTCTTAATAGAGACAAGAAGTGTACCATAGGCTGGATAACCTTAAAAATGCCCCACTTTGTGAGTTTTCCTTCTAGGAACAAGTAGGTACTCCTATACAGGTGTAGAATTAGTTTTTAAAACTCCGTTCGTAAATACATCCCTCATAGGTCTTATGTCTGCCAGTAGATCTAAAGTAGAAAATTAAACATTTGTGTTCTGCTGTCACATTTCTTAAAATTGTTTTGTTAATTGTTTTATGTTTTCTCCCATGTACATAGGAGAAATTAGTGTTCTGAGAAGTGAGTTTATTATAAGACTGCCAGAACATCTATATGGGGGTGCAGGGAGCAAGCTGATATAACTCCTGTACTTGATTTCAGAAGGAGAGCTCTCATTGCTCTGTTCTTGTAACACACATGGAAAGCAATGCTTTGATAAAATGGTCTGAGATAAAATGGATATGATTAAGTCTTCTGTAGAACTGACAAATTAGTGATATGCTTGTAATTACCAAAATTAATATTATTTAGGTGAGGGCTTATGAGGTTAATTGATCATATACTGTGTGAAAATTAGTTATATTTTTATTGAGGAAGAAACAGGAAGTGAGGAAAACTCTCCAAAGCTCTTAGCATGGCACAAGAGCTCTTCCTTACTAAACCCAATCCTGGCCCTGAATCACCTCCAATCATTCCTTCCCATATGTTCTGCAATTATTGAGAACCTTGCTGTCCCTGCTTGTTCATGCCTGCCACTTCCCAGTATCCAATATGAAACCCCACCCCCATATAAAATCTTTCCTGGGGACTGATTTTACTTGACTAGAAGATAGTAGCTAATAATGTTAATAGATACATGTTGGCTAAATGAATAATGAACGAATAACCTTGAGTAAACTGTAGCATTTTTGACAGATTATTAAAATAGTGTTAACAAGGATGATGATAACTACAATTTCAGTAGTTTTCAATACCTCTGGAAGGTTAGGCTTCATGCAACTACCAAATCTCTCATTATATTTTAGTAGCAGTGGTGTTTTGTATGTCTTGTATTCCAGGGAAGACCATGCTCATATTCATAATTGTCTTTTTTTTCCCGGTGAAAAGTAGGAGAAATCAGTGATGAAGGTAAAATATTTGATAATGCTAGAGAAATAAGGGGATACATAAAGAGATGTCACACAGAAAACCATGCAGAAACGGTCTGATTATATGGTTTAGTTAAGAGAATGAGTTTGTCAAAACGTGTGGCAGAAGAGAATTGAGAAAAAATTAAGTAGAAACTCAGTTGAAAAAGACGTACTTAAGCGTCCATGGTAGAATTTCAAGCATCTTTCATCGCTACTCATTTTTATCTTTAAAAACATGTTGGTCATATTTAGTCCCGAATTTCCAAGCCTTGTGTTTTTCCTTCACTGTGATGTTATCAGCTGGAAGGGAAAGCTGGCCATGAAATTGTTTTGTTAAGCACTTTTCCAAAGGAACTTATTGTTTTAATAAGTTGGGAAAATGCTCTTAAGGAAAAAAAATTGTCATTCAAGATTCATTAGAGGAGAGGGGGACCTAGATGATCCCCCATGGAATTTATTCTTCTTTGCCATGGAACACTTAACACACCCCAAGATCCTAACAAAGAGTAGGAGTTGACTGGCCACTCATCACTGGAAAGAGGACTTTATGTTCTCAGGGTCAGGGCAGCAAGACAGAGCACACAGACAGCAGTGTGTGCACTGTGCCGTTATTGCAAAGTGGTGGGGACTCCGGATTCCAAGGTAAACAATGCCTCATTGAAGGTAAGCACTCAATAAATATTTTCTGAAAGGGTAGATGAACATTAAAAGTCGTGTTCATACTCTTTAATGACTATATTTCTCCTGTGTAGAGCAAATTCTCACCTCACATGAATAAATAGGAAGTAACTAAAAATCAATCCATACCACAGAGAATTTTTATACCATGTAATCTGCCTCAGAACCCCATGTCTCTCAGACATTCTTTTATTCTGTGTTAGAGTTTTTGCCAATTCATTAATGTCAGTTTTTGGCCACAACAGATAGATGTGGATCTTTTCTAGTTAAGATAATTGGTTAGGAAATTAAAAAAAAAAAAAAAAAGCATGTGACTTGAGATGATCAGCCTACTGATAAAAAAAAATTAAAACAATGATGAGTCATGTGGGCTGTGATGAGCAAGATTATTCACTTTCTCAGCAGCGAGCATTCGTTTTGGTTTCATGACTTTCTACCTTCTCCCTCTGCTGTGCCATAAATTCCCCACCCTTATCCAAATCTGGGCAATCTTTGGCTACTTTTCAGGAGCTTGTTTTAAGGCTTTATTCCTGTGTGTCTAGAAAGAGCAGGGGCGGGAATGGGTCCTCAAGAACCCAATTAGTTCGGTGACTAAAACCCAATGTCATTCTTAGGTTCAAAGCCATCACCCACCATTCGGGACCATGGTCCCTCTGCATGACTGAAAATGGCTTTAACTTGTAAAATAGCAGCTCAAAGTGACTGGGAAGCAGGTCATCCTCAGAGAAGCCATGTCAGTCTGTTGACAAATAAGCGCGGGCTGAGCTAGTGATGGGCTGATGGGCTTCCCGGGGGCTCAACAAGAGGAAGCCTCTGCAAGTATGGGAATAATAAGGGAAGGCAGCCGCCTCCCCACACCTACTATTATATAAATGTTGTATTTGTTAGCCTAGCTGCTTCCTTGACCACCCCCCAAGCAGTTCATAGACAATAAAACACCAGGAATCCCCGAAGAAGGGTAAAATGCTGACATGATTTAAGAAGGAGGACTCTGATAAGAAGATAAAAATCTAATAAACAGAGTCTAGAGAACCTTGGTTTGTCTCCGGTGCTTGCCAGTGTAAGCAAAACCCTCCCAAGGAAAACAAAAGGAGCCCTAATCATGAGGACATTCCACTCACAGACCATCTGAAGGAGAAAGTTAAGGTTGTGACCTCTGCAGGCTGCAGTTATGAGTGCTCTGACAAGAAAATATTTGATTTGGTTCAAGAAGCAAAATCCGTCACTGGATTTTTAATATCTTTTTTCTTCAATAAAAAAAAAATCAAATGTATTTTGTATGTGCTAGAGAGAGAGTTGTGTACACACAGTAAGTATTTCTCCCACCCATGTTGTCGTTGTGTTTAACTTGTTCTTAATTTCTTCTTGGATTTTAATCAATCCCAGGAAAAGGTGGATTCATGGGCCCAATGATTTCCCTTTTTTAATTAACTTAAGAACCCCAAAGGCTAATCTCAAGTTTCACACAAGAATCTGAACATATGAAATATACATTCCCTTCAAAAACCAGAATGAGGATGTAGGAAGAGGAGATTTTTTTTGCTGAAGAGTTAAAGGGAATGTGCAAAGAATATGTCAGTGTCTTTGAAATCTAGAACACAGGATTCCACAGTAAAATACTTCAGCACAACATAGGCTCCCAGGCAAAATAACAAAACAAGACACCACCTTTAAAATGGCTGAAATGCTGAACAATTCAGTTGCAATGTTGGTAAAATATATGCCATAAGAAATATGCAGTTATGTTTCTGTCACTTAGAGAAGAAAGAGGAGAAAAGTTTTGGGCATATTTTAGAGGGCTTCTTAGTATAATTTTAAGAGTTTCAACACTTGCTAATGCTGTTTTTACTGTGATGAACTATTTTAAAAATGTATAGCTTCTTCTTTCACGGATATAGATGAGGACTACATTCGTGCTAAATAGGCACAGTTTTTGTTTGTTTTAATATTTGTGTGTGTGTGTGTGTGTGTGTGTGTGTGTGTCACCTAGAAGAAGGAAAAGGGCTGAGGGGTAAAGTGTGAATGATCTGGAACAAAATAGAGAAAAAAATGAGACTATGTATGGTGGAAATGAGAAAAAAATAGCCTGGGGGAAAAACCTGAACCATGATGGGAGTGAGAACGGCAGATTTCCTGGACTTTTCGCATCCCTCGGGCAGCTGGTCAGGAAGTAGGCCTGGACTGAGGAACACATTTGATAATGATCCTAAAGCACTGAGGACCCGGGACAAGGGGCATAGAGACACCAATGGGGCAGAGGAACTGCTAAGGATGTGGACTGGAGACTATACTCATTCCTTGGTATCCATGGGGACTTATTCCAGGACACATTAGCGGGGACATCATAATCACTGTTCTGGTTCTTTATAGAAATGGTGAAATATTTACCTACAGCCAACACAACCCTCCCATATAATTAAATCATCTCTGGATGATTTCCAGTACCTAATGCAGTAAAATACTTTGCAAGTAGTTGTCTTACTGTGTTTAGAATATGACAAGGAAAAAAAATACCTCTAAGTGTTCAATACTGATGCAAGTTTCTTTCCTCCTCATGTCTTTACTCCATGGCTGGTCAAATTTGTGGATGAGGAGCCCACAGAAATGGCAGACCAACTATAATTGCTGTTCTGCTTGCTTAGAAACCTAAATGATGGCACATGTGTTTAAGGGAATTGGAGCATTTTTAGATTTGGAATTTTAGAGCTTTAAAGGAATGTACTAAGAGAAAATGGGGGGAAATGGGCTTGTGCAATTATTTTTCTATATCCCTACAACTTTCCCTTTTGAAAGAAGTTCTTTTATGAGAGCAAGTTTTTATGAGAGCAAGTTTAAAGCAAGTTTCTTGTCTTTACTGGCCATCCACAATTCAAGCCAAGGCCAACAATTATGTACTTAATGTCATCATGTGTGCTAACAAATGGTTTCCTTCAGGACACAGAATGGTGTCCCCTTATACCTGTTCATCAGCCAGTCCACCACCACTTTCCATGGTAACATATGGACACAGCCACAAGGATCCCATCTTTAATAGCATGCCATTTTCCAGCAGGAAAAAAGGTCAAAATCACCCACCCTAAACTTGTTAGCAAAATCTACAATTAAAATTTTAAAATTTTAATTATAGAAACTTTAACAATTCTGAACCTTAATATTACAAACATGTCATTGTGCTCATTTTGGTTCAGATTTAGATACTCCATATTTGGGTTTGCATGAGCTAATGCTATCATGCAAGGTAATAACATATAAAGAGCTATATAATCACAAATATACTATTTAGACAATCTATTTTATTTTATTTTTTTAGACGATCTATTTTAGTGAGAAAATGTATGAAAAGCATATGCTTTAGAACTGGATGGCCTGAGTTCAGATCTTGGCTCCATAATGCAACACCTCCTCAACATTTAGCAATTTACTCAACCTCTACGACATTCTATTTTCTTATTTCTAAAATGAGGTAAAACCAGTGTTGATCTCGGAGTAGTTCTGAGAGCTAAATGTGTTAGAAAAACTGTGCTCAGCACATAGGTATAATTAGTTATTTTTTATTATAATAGTAATAAGTCTGTGTCAAAGTTTTGTAGGATGTAGAAATGTATTTTTAAAGTAGTATTTTAATCATAACAGCTGTGAATGATCATCATCTTTCCTAGTCCTTATTATCTCTCTCTCTCTCTCTATATATATATATATATATATCATAAACAAAATTGGAACTGTCGTGTATATAAACGCTTTTATTTCCTTTATCTTCTTCCTCATTATAAATGTATACACACACATGAGCATGTGGATGTGTTCATGTGTGTGTAATAAAATTTAGGCAAATGTGGATTTTTACAAATATATATACTTATAAATAAAATGTCGATCTTGTCTTTTGTACATACTTTGGGTAATTAAAAAAAGAACATGGGTCTGGAAACATTAGCCATGGCAATTAGACAAGAGAAAGAAATAAAAGGAATAAAGACAGGTAATGAAGAAGGCAAATTGTCATTATTTGCAGATGACATGATACTCTATACAGAAGACCCCAAGAACTCCACCAAAAGTCTTCTAGACTTAATAACCAAATTCAGTCAAGTAGCTGGTTACAAGGTCAACACACAAAAATCAATAGCTTTCCTCTACACCAATGACAGACTCACTGAGAGAGAAATAGGGCAAATAATTCCTTTCACAATAGCATCCAAAAAACTGAAATACCTAGGAATCATCCTAATGAAAGAAATCAAAGACCTCTTCTCTGAAAACTATGGCACTCTGAAAAGAGAGATTGAAGATGATATCAGAAAATGGACAGACATCTCCTGCTCCTGGGTAGGAAGGATTAATATAGTCAAAATGGCCATACTTCCAAAACTGCTATATAGATTTAATGCAATTCCAATTGAGATCCCAGCAGCATACTTCATAGACCTTGAGAAAACAATCCAAAAATTCATTTGGAACAAGAAGAGACCCAGAATAGCAAAAGCAATTCTAGGTAACAGAAACATGGCAGGGGGTATTACAGTCCCCAACCTGCAACTATACTACAAAGCTACTGTGATAAAAACAGCATGGTACTGGCAAAGAAACAGGCTTGAGGACCAGTGGAACAGATTAGAAGATGCAGAAACAACACCAGACACACTCAGCCATCTCATCTTCGACAAAGGAGCCAAACACCCTCACTGGAGGAAAGATAGCCTCTTTAATAAATGGTGCTGGAAAAATTGGGCTTCAATTTGCCAAAGATTAAAACTAGACCTCTATCTCTCACCATGCACTAAACTAAAATCAAAATGGATTAAAGATCTAAATATTAAAATAGAAACTCTGAAACAGTTGGAACAGAGGTTAGGTAGAACCCTTGAAGACATCAGTGTAGGAAAATATTTTATGAACAAAACCTCAGTTGCCCATGAACTAGCACAAACAATCAACAAATGGGATCTCTTCTTATTAAAAGGCTTCTGCACAGCAAGAGAAACCACCAGCAGTGTGAAGAGACAACCCACAATGTGGGAAAAAATCTTCACCTGCTTTTCCTCAGACAAAGGTCTACTATCTCGAATCTATAAAGAACTTAAAAAGATCAGACCTCCCAAATTTAAAGACCCAATCCAAAAATGGGCATCTGAAATGAACAGACATTTCTCACACAAAGAAGTAGAAATAGCAAATAAATACATGAAAAAATGTTCAACATCACTGGTCATTCGAGAGATGCAAATGAAAACAAGACTGAGATTTCACTTCACTCCAGAAAGAATGGCTGCTATCATGAAATCAACCAATAACAAATGCTGGTGGGGCTGTGGGGAAAGAGGAACCCTGCTCCACTGCTGGTGGGAGTGTAGACTGGTGCAACCACTGTGGAAATCAGTATGGAGATACCTCAAAGAACTAGGACTGGAAGTCCCATTTGACCCTGCTATTCCACTACTGGGGATCTTCCGCAAAGAATTAAAAGAATCATACCACAGTGATATATGTGCACCCATGTTCATAGCAGCGCAGTTTGTAATAGCTAAAACTTGGAAACAGCCCAAATGCCCATCAACTGGAGACTGGATAAAGAAAATGTGTTTTTTTTAATAAAATGGAGTACTACTCAGCCATAAAAAATGAGAAATTAGAGACATTTATAGCTAAGTGGATGCACATTGAGGCAATACGCTTAAGTGAAATAAATAGGACACACATGTGTAAATACCGAATAGTTTCTCTGGTGTGAGAAACTGAAAGTGTAAATAAGGACTAAATGTAAAATAGGTAATGTGAAATAAGAAGAAAAGGGGCAAAGGGGAAGGAAGTGGGAGGGCTAGGGGAAAGGATAGAAGGGAATGGGATTAATATGAGAAAATGGAAAAATAGGAACAAAATCTTTGTAAATAGGGAGGACTGGAGGGGTTGAAGGGAGGGCTGGGCAATGGCGAAAAATAAGAACCAATAGAGACTATGTAAAGGCGCAAATTTCCAATGATGAATGTCATTATATTGTATACCTAAAATCTACCAATGATTAGAATAAATAATCGATAATGTAAAATAGGAAGAAAAGGTCCAAAGGAGTAGGGGTAGTGGGAGGGGCAGGGGAAAGGAAAGAAGGGAAAGGAAAAATGCTGAGAAATGTAAAAAATGGAAATAAAGTCTTTGTAAAAAGGGAAGGGTGGAGGGGGTGAAGGGAGGGCTAGGAATGGGGAAAAAATAAGAACTAAGATGCATTATGTAAAGGTACAATTCCCAATGAGAAATGTAATTGTGTTGTATACCTACAATGTACCAATAAAAGAATTAAAAAAAAAAAGAACACAGGACTAGTATATGCCAAAAATAAAATCATCACTAAACATTTTCATATTTGAAAGCAGGGACACAACAAAAGTTGAACCCCTCCAAGTTCCACTCAAATTTAGAAGAATGACAGTATCTTGCCATACTTTTTCATCTCTCTGGCAAAAATTGTTCTATATTTCTCACAATTCACCAAATAAATTATTGAAAATTAAAGTTAGAGAGATTTGCACACATTAACAGATGTGAGCTTAATTAAAAACCAGTATGATTAGATAACTAAGAAATGAAAGAAACTGACATCTCAATTGAATAAGCTTTATTTGGATTGATTTGGAAGCTCGGTTAATAACAGACAGAAGCTTGAACTATGATGGATATTCTGCTCTTCAGACTATATAGATTTGGGCTTAGTGACATTTTCTACAATGTTGTGGACTCATTTCTGGGTTGAGGTGTGTTCCAAGCTATTCAGTGCTGTCAAACACCATGGATCATAATCAATTCTACCATCTCTTCTTAAAAATATGAATATTTATAATATGTAATCTTAGTTCAAAAATTTCAAACCTTTTAAACTAAGAGTTCTTCCTTGTTTACTCACTGAAGCTTGATTGCTCAAGTGGGATAGTTCTCCTCTGCTTTCCAGGATGCTAGGTACTCACTACTTCAGATCAATAGGAGTTTGTTTCAACTTCAAAAAATCTACAGAACATTCCTTTTAGGTCTAAAGGTCCCTTCCTGTTAAATATATTTAATATTATCAGTACAATTTTTATTTTTGCAAATTTGAGTGGTATAGATATTGTCTATAAAATAATCAAATTGAAAGAAATCTTTTTGTAAAGAGAAAATAAAAATCTCAGTATGTTTATAGAAACAAAGTAAAATGATAACATACAATAATATGTATAAAAACAGCACAATAGAGAACTAGATGGCTTATCTCTACTTTTGACTTTAGATAGAATTTATTTTATAATATAATAATTTTTATTATTTTAAAGAAATGTTCCTCACTCTTTCATAATCTTTGACTATCAAGAAATGCAATAGAATAGAAAATTTACTAAATGGGATTCAAAGGGTGAACATTTTCCAAACATTGCTTGAAATATCTTTTATTATTTATTACTGATTTTCCTAGACCAATATAAGTGAAGAAGTAAACTTTTCTATTTTATTGAAAAAAGTAAGATTATTTATGGAAACATGAAAAATTATCAAAATATCTGTAATAATTTCTTCCTTGTTTCAACTGCTAGTGTTCCATCTTCTTCAAGACGACCAACCAAAGTTAAATAGTTGACCGTTTATTTCTTCATAACATAAGAAATAGGAGCATGTGCATGTATATGTACACACCTATGCCAACATATGAGTTAAATATAATTTTATATTTAATTATATATGACTCTTCAAACACAATTAAATGGAATCATGTCATATGTTATTTTGTAATTTATAACTTGAAATATTATTAGTTTAGAAATATAATCTCAATGTAAATCTAAACTTCAATGAACTGATCTTTTCCTTTTCAAAACCTATAGAATATTTTGTTAAATTTATATTTACAAAGGAATGAAACCTTTGGCTCTTTATCTTGCAATAATAATTGGTTGAAAAGTAAAAATAACAATAAAGTAAAAATAAATAACAAAAAGTAACTTAGAGGGTTCTTTAGAGGAAATTTGATTTCAATGGAACATTAAAGAATTGTCTATATTGGATAAATATTATTCTTTTCATTGTACTATGCATAAGTAAGCATTCATTCTGTTAAAAACAAACATTTGCTAAAATGATTGTTAAAAGACTTGCCTGAGTCCACAATTGACTATTTTGTTCTGGCAAAACTCAGATAGATTCCACTGTATTACCTTGAAGAACTTATGGAAGCAGGTACTTAAGACATATTCTTGGGAAATGAATTTGTACAGCCTTTGGACAAAATCCGAGAGAAAGATGGGAGGCTCATTATGTGAGCCTCTCCTACCCGAGTCGCCTGAGCACGCTTCTCAGGCTGCTGTCCAAATGATATGTGATCTGCAGTGTGGAGGAAATT
The DNA here is from genome assembly GCF_053883595.1 of Heterocephalus glaber. NCBI lineage: Eukaryota > Metazoa > Chordata > Mammalia > Rodentia > Bathyergidae > Heterocephalus > Heterocephalus glaber. The sequence goes on from NW_028258329.1 coordinate 10,537,243, forward strand.
GCTCGAATTTAGTAGTCTTTACTCAAGTGGACTGAAGGTCCTCATCCTTTTCACTGGATCTCGATTCCCTCCTTACCTCAACCCAGGAGTAGGAGCTGTCCCTAATCCTGCCATGGTCCCACGTTCTGCCAGCCTCTGAGGTTCAAGGAAGCCTTTTACAGGACTTCCTGGGAAACTTGTTGCCTTTCCCCTTTCCAAGTGGGAGTGCTTTGTATTTGTTGATAAACAAACAAAATTCCCCCTTGTCTTCCTTTCTCCGGAAAGAATTTCAAAGTTCTACTCTGTGAAAAATTGAGACATGCCTTTGTTTTTCCTCCCTGATATCTAGTGAGAAGACATGCCTTGATGTGGAGACATGAAATAAAACAAACTGCCTTGCCCACAGGAAAATGGAGGTGGAAGGCAGGAAGTGATATGGTTTAAAAATAAATCCAAAGGCAGAGGCCACTTCAATCAAGGTAAATAATCAGATCAACCTGTAACATATCTGATACTAAAGAAATTACCAAAATTTTCAGGCTGCATATGAAGTCTCTATGTGAGCCCTCTGTGGAAAAGAAATTTCCTGTAAGGCTCCCGTGGCCTGCCAAATGGCATATTTTGAATTCCATAAACTAATTCATTCCTATGCCTCCTTTCCACCTCTGCCCACTCCCTAAATGTGCATTCTTAGCTGAGGGAGAAATCAGAGCTGGTGACTGTACACAAATCATCTCCTGGCTGAAGTTTTTGGTGGCAGCCAAGAGAGGAGAAGGGAAAAAAATTAGAAAAATTTCAATTTCAGGACCATTATTATTTTCATTAATCATAAGAGCCGCTGTCACCCCTGTCCTTATTCTTTAGAAGGAGATCTATTATACGGTCCATTTAGTCCAAGCCATATTACCTCATATGTTTTCCTGGCTGACCAAATAAGACTTAAGAGATAAAACAATTTACTGTTCATTATGATTCGTGTCACTGGAATCAATCTATTAACCTACATTAACTGGATATGTGACGATATCTCGCATACACGCTTCCCCAGTTTAAAGAAAAGGCAAGGGGAATGAGGAGGGGAGGGGAGAGGGAGGGGAAGGAAATCAGGGCCCATAAAGTGCAGCAGACGTATAATTTGCCAAGCGAATACAACTTCATTTTCCAGTGCCCACTGCTGAGCCCTCCACATCTGTACGCAGCCCCTGACCTGTAAAGAAGTCTAACAAATTGGCTTCTATTGTGGAGCCAAAAGGTGCCATCAATGAGGGGACGGTTCGCTGGTCCTAAAGTATGATGGGAAATCTCAGGCTGGAATAAAGAGCGGCCGTTTTATGAAGTTAACCCATTAAGGTGAAAAGCAAGGCTGAAGCTCCAGCCGGGTCGGCGGGGGGTGGGGGATTGGGGGCAGTAGGACGGGAGCAAAGAATCACGCCAGCCCTCTCCTTTCAAAGAACAGGGAAGGCAGGTCCAGGTGAAGCAAGAGCCACACGAAGTTAAAATAGAAACAATCATCACCTTATTTTAAGAAATGAAAATCCCCTTGCTTTGTCTCTGGCCAACCTTTGCCCATGGACGAAGGATCATAAGTATCTGAAGAAAAGAAGATGAATCAATAGATGGAACCCACTGACTTGGCACAGAGCTACCTCCCAGCTCTTTTTTATTCATTCATTTTAAAAAAAATAATTAGGGCCAGGGATTTAGCTCAGTGGTTTCGCAGCCTGCTGGGCAAGCACAAGCACCTGAGTTCGATCGCAGGTTAAAAAAAAAAAAAACCGATTGACACAGGGTTTTGTTAAATTGTTGAGTTGCTCAAGCTGGGTTGAATTTATGATTCTCCTGCCTCAGCCTCCTAAAATGCTGGGATTACTGGCATGCATCAGTAAGTCCCCAGTGCACCTCTGAATGGAAAAAATACCTTTAAAGAGAGCAGTAAAATAAGCTATTGTACATCACCAGAATGTGGCTGCAGCCTTCCGTTGATCCTGCAACTTGCAACTTTTTGTTAAAAGCTTCTCTGGGTATGGACTTGCAGGTTGTCAGTTTCCCAGGGAGACTCTGGAGCTCAGCTGGTGGCCGCCCCAGCTCACAGGCAGATTCCTTTGTACATGGTGCACGAGTCCACATCCCCTCTGCTGCTGAGGCACTGAGCACTGCCAAGGCACAGCCAGAGCAGGGTGTGAGTGGTGTGGATGAGCCACACCCAGGATTGAAGGGGAACTCTTTGGGCTGTATCTGCTACCATTTCATGGGTGATTTTGTCCACTGATTCCCATAAAAACTTGAAGCATAGAAATACAACTCTATTATTTGTTCAAATTTCTCAGCCCTAGGACCGACTTAGGAAGCACCGGTCGGGTCCATAGTCAGGATGTCATTGGAGTGGGAAGACATCCATGGGTACAGAGTTGTAAGTGGGGGTGGGAGTGGAGATAACTTTCTTGGCAGCTGTACATGAGTTATCACACACCTATATTTCCTGTTTGGAGAATGGGAAGTGGAAGCCAGTTCGCATTATTGGTAATCCATCAATATGAAAAACTAGGGTCTCTAGATATAATGCACAAACATATGAAATTGGAAAAATCATGTACTTATTTTGCATGCTGGTGGCATCATTATCCCTCCTCTTGGGTAGTCCTGGGTGTGTTTCCACCTCAAGCCAGTGAAGTTATTACTTTTGACCCACACCAGTGGTGGACCAAGAGACTTTTGATTCAGTTTTTCTGCTGGAAGATACAAATGCAATCTCTCTACTTGCTCCAGAAGTACCAACAGGAAACCTAATTGGGAGGATGAAATAAGCAAACATAGTTTGAAGTATATTTTAAAACAAACAGAACTATTATTTTCAAATTTTAAATCACTTTGAACATTTTATCAGTTTGTTTTAAATTTACATGTTCTTTCCCCCTCCCCCCATTTTCCATGTGCTAGTGTTAGGGAATAATGTATGTTTTTGTCCTTGTCCTTGCAATGCCCAGAAGGAAGCAGATATTCCATGTGTGTTTGTAGAATGAGGTACAATCACCAGGTCCCTCCAGAAAAGAGTAAGGAAAGGTGGGTACCATGAGGATCTCCTGGCCAGAACCCCTCACCACAGTTAAGTTCCAATAATGATCCCTGTTTGGGTTATGTTTGCAGCTCCTCTCATAGAATTTTACCCACTAATTTTCCTCCAATTTCCCATCCCCGTGTGTATTAAGACCTTCAGAAGCTCTGCTTCCTTGGAAAGATGAAGAATGAGACATTGGTGGCCAGGCCAGGTGTCATGTCTGTAAGTGGGGATTCTATAGTCATGAGAGTGTTTTAAATAATTTTATTCCTTTATTTTTATGAGCTTGTTATGTTTAAAACAAAACAAACTGAGAATAGTACATTAAATGTGCTTAGTCATTCAATACATAGTTCTCGAGTACTTTCCTTAAGACAGTATTCCAAACATGACAATGATAGCAGTGATAAGACACAATCATTGCCTTCCTTGAGTTGTTATTTCATGGCATAGAGAGTCAGCAACACAGAGAAATGCACAAGGAGCTATATGGAGATATGGGAGGTGTAGAGAGAAATAAAGCATGGAAGAGAGCATGGAGTATCACTACGTCCACGGAGTTGAGGGGTGGCTACAGCTGGCATCGATCCCATTTCAAATATGTATTGCTGCACAATGCAACATCTCAGAGCAGAACATATTATTATTTTTCAAAATTCCTTGGCTTTCCTGGACCTAACTATGTGATTCTCGATTAGGATCTTCCTATACTTGCAGTCATACAGTAACCAGAACTGGTGTCACCTGCAGGACTGATTGGACAGGATACCAATAGCTTCTTCACACGGTGCTGGGCCCTCAGCTGGTGGCTGGGACAGTTGGAGTCAGTCAGGTGTCCCTCTATCCTCACATGACTGTATTCCTCAGAATATATGGCTACCACGGGCTTACTCACAGCAATGTGGGCTTAGGTCATTAGGCTTAGTACATGGTATCTGGTTTCCACCAGAGCAAGGGTTACAAGAAATCCAAATAGAAATTGCAGAGTCCTCATGATGTAGCTTTGAAAGTCATGAAACGTCACTCCATCCATGTTCTGTTAGTTGAAGGCAAGCCAAAGTCAGAGCACCAACAATAAGAGAAGAGGAATAGAGAAAGTATGAGTAGCCAAAAGAAGGGACTCTGTGGATCTTTGGAGACCAGCTGCCAGAATGAAGAAAAGGATAGCCTCACAGATAAATTGCTATTTGAGCGTACACCTAAAGCAAGTAAGTGAGCAGGGTATTTGGAAGAAGATATTTCCTTGCAAAGTGAATGGAGAACATGAATTCCTGAGACAGGTGTACCCTAAAAGTGTTTGAAGAATGCGAAGAAGTCAAAGTGGCTGCAATAAAGTGGTGGAAAGAATAAAGAATGGAATCATAGGTGGTGAGAAGACAGAAGACCATTGGAAGGACTTCAGATTTTATTTTGAGATCTATAGAAAGCCATTTTGATGATTCCATCTGACTTTTGTTTTAAAGTTGTGGCTGATTAGGTTTGTTCTCTTGAACAATTGCTGAGAAAGAAAAAGACACAAAAAAGTTATTGCAACCATACAGGCAAGAGCAAATGGAAGTTCAGATCAATGTGGTAGCAGCTATAAGAATTAGTCAGATTCCTGTTGGACAGTATCAGGAAGGTAAATTTCCTAATGTATAGACTGTAGTCTGTGACAGAATGAGAGAAATTACAGATGAGGCCTAGTTTGTCCTTCCCTCCCTGCCTCACTTTTTTTTTATCTTTCTTTTCTTCCTTTGCTTTTCTTCCTTCTATTGAACAACTAGAAGAATAGAATAATCATTTTTTGAAATGGACAAGGCTATATGAGCTACAGTTTGGCTGGAGTAGACATCAGAAATTTGCTTTTATATACATTAAGTTTGAGAGGTCTACGAGGTATCCAAGTGGTGAGAAAACTAGATACTTGGGTATGCAAGTTTCTCATTCAGAGAAAATTCCCAGCTAGACATACACATTTAGGAGTTTGTGTATTGGTGGATTTCTTGAGACTACTACAGTACAGACAGAGAAAAAGATTAGAGAATTGATGCTTTTTTTGTTGGTGTTGTTTGTTTATTGAGACATTGTCTTGCTCTGTAGTTCAGGCTGGCCTTGAACTCACCATGTAGCCCAGGCTGGTCTCAGACTCATGGCAATTGTCCTGATTCAGCCTCCCGAGTGCTGAGATTACAGACATGGGCCACTGTGCTTGGGTGAGAATTGATTCTTAAATCACATGTAAAGGAATAAATGAGGAAGAACCAGTGAAGGAACACAGAAATAAATGGCCACGCAGGTGGGAAGAAATCCAGAAGGGAATGAAGCCCTGGAAAGCAAGTGAAGAAGAGGGCCAGGTAAAGAATGATCAGTCCTTACGTTGGCTCAAGCTAGTAGCTGAGGACTGAGAACCAAAGTTTGGCTCAGTGCTGTGGAACTAACTTATTACCTTGACAAGGTTTATAGTAGATGATAAAAAGCTTAAGTGTGTTTAAGAGGAAGAGGAGAAAAAGATGTGTAAAAAGTGAGCACTGTCCCCCTGTATCTGGATATTTTATGGTAAAGAAGAACAAGAAATATTTAGAACAAGCCAGAAGACTTATTTAAACACAGATTGATGGGCCCCACTCCTGGAGTTTCAGATTTAGCGTGTCTAGGGCGTAGCCTGAGAATGTTCATTTTAACAAGTAAGTCTGGTGTTAGTCTGGGCAGCAGACTTAGGGAGTCACTGGTTTAGAACTATCCATGGTTCTCAATTCTAAGTGCATTTTGGATTAGCACATGTTGGATTAGGACAGTGCGTCTCATACTATAATATGCTTATGGTCATGAAAAAAAGCAGATGCTAATCCAGGTGGTGTGGGGTGGGGCCCAGATGTCAGCATTTCTACTGAGCTCATTGATGTTACTAACAATGTCTGCCTGAGGATCACTTCTTGAGCAGCGAGGAATTAGGTGACCCCTGAGGTGAGGCTGAGTCTAATCTTTAGATTCTGCAACTCTAGGAATGGGCAGAATATCTGAAACCTGGCATGAGGGTCAAAGTGTAATGGGGCTGGGAAAGAAAGGGAATGAAGCACCGGACAGAGTGAAGAGAAGGCACCTATGTCCTAGAACGAAGGAAAGAAAGACCCAATCAAGGCAGCCCAGACTTAGCCTGTGCCTGCTACCCTGAATGAGGCAGGGAGCTCCTTCCTCAGAGTGGAAAGGGCAGCTATGATAGCACCAGATTGTTGCTGTCAATATTCTACAAGGCTCCAAGTAGATTTCAAAGCCTATAAAACAGCTCCTCTGGTTCTATCCATGGGCAAAGGAAGCTGGAGATCAGAGGACCCTACTGGGAGACAGGGCAGTGGGCAGCTCCATGCTCAGAACTGTCAAACTGCCCCACACTGAGTTCCTGTAAGTTAAGAGAGGAAATCAAAGGCTGAAGTTTCTATTACATGATTGGATAATAACCAAGGGGCACTCCAGTACTTGTACTGTCAAATATAAAGAACACTTAATGTTTCTTTTTCTCATTTCAGGTCAAAGGTGAGTTGCAATTGAGGTTTTGGAGTTAAGTAGTCACATAGCAAGGAAAAGGGAGGAAAAAAGATATGCCAATCCACCGAGGAGAATCCCAGGAAAGGCAGGTGGCGTAGAACATCTTCTTAGCAGAATTCCAGTGTTTCTTCAGCAGAGTCAATGAGCAGAAGAATGACAGGAAATTAAAAATCTCTTCCAAACTACTTTTTTGCAAAGCTGTTTTCTTCCCAAATAGCACAGAAACCCTTCAATCATGTAGTCATGAAAAATGTTTATTTTTATCTAGTTATAGTCTATGACCATCAACAGAAATATATTTAATAACTATGATTGTCTGGTCGTCCATACACAATAACTTTTTTTCCCTTCTACCAGAAGGACAAGGAAAGGGGGAGAAAGAGAAGTTAAACCATCCGTAGCAAAACACCTCTTGAATTTCAAGTAGACAGTCAGCTAAACCAGACCAGGAGCTGTCCTAAATACCTTCTCCCCAGTAACTCTGATAAGCCCATATGAATGTCTCGAAGTGTGTTTGCTTTATAAAGCTTTTTAATTCTCTCTTTGTCTCTCTGCCTCTTTCTTTCTGACACACACAGGTGCCTGCATACACAGACAAACGCTTACAGAGTTCATATTTTATAATCCAAATGCCACACAGAGGGAAAAATGTGCTGGAATGAAAAGAGTATTTTAAGAGTAGAACTCAACTTGATTCTTCGGCAACATTGTTTTTCGCTGAATTTGGAATTTCAGACAAGAACATTTCTCTCTTGTCTCCAGTAAAAATGACTCTATTTGTTTTTTTTCAAGGACCCCCCAAGGGTTTTGTCCCAGAACAAAATGAATAATGATGCTTTATTTTTCATAGTACCTTTTCCCAAGAAATTCAGAATGCTCCAGAAAAGTCATCTCATAAATCTTCAAAACATTCTTGAAAGGTAGAAAGTCACAGCCTCACCCCCATTATACAGGTAAGGAAATTGAGGTGTACTGAGGGTGGGGGAATGATTGGCCATGGCCTTGAATTATGAAACCTGAAAAAAAGCAAGTCTTATCCATAAAATGCCTGCATGCTTTCCTCTTATGTGCAAATATTTACAGCCTTAAGATACTAATTTCAAGAATTTGAAGCCAGGTGTGGTGGCTTATACCTGTACTTCCAGCACCTCTTGGAGGCTGAGACAGGAGGATCACAAGTTGTAGCCCAGCCTGAGCAGCTTAGTGACTTAGCAAGAACCTGTCTCAAAAAAAAAAAAAAAATTTAGGGCCGGGGATTTAGCTCAGTGGTTCCTCCGCCTGGCCAGCAAGCACAAAGACCTGAGTTCGAGCCCCGGTCCAAAAAAAAAACAAAACAATTAAAAAGGAACAAGAAAGTAGAGTTCATGTCCCAGGATTAGAAAAAAAAAACCAGAAAACATCTTCACTTTAAAATAAAAAGCATCATACTAAGTCTAAATTGTCTGAGTAGTGGGTCAGACATGTAGATGGAGTTGAATAAATGCCTATGAATGTGTGTATGTGCAAATGATCATGGTTTGCAGTTGTAGAACTACTGTGAACACATTTTTATGTGGATTTTAGAACCAAGAATCTATTCGAATTCTAGACTCTAGACTCAGCTGAATCCCCTCTTTGTCCAGCTTTCTTTCGAATCAACGAGACAAGTAGCTGCAGATGTTAGCAGATTGAGAACAGCAGTGGAAATGAGACTTCCATGAGTGTTCAGTGACTCTCTGTCTTTGTGTTTGCCTCCTTCTTCCAACTCCTGGTGCTGCAGTATTTCAATGCACATTACAAAGAGAAACAGGAGTTCTGGGTGTAGTACCATGGGCATATTCCCTGACATTAGCCCCCTTCTTCCCTTAAAAGGTGTGGGCCTTTTAAACAGCAGAGAATTTGTCACTTAAATTTGAATTTTTCACGCCTCAGCTCAAAGCCTAGTTATTGCCTTGAACATTAATATAAATGTGATCAACACATGACAATCTATGTTCCAATCTGCTCAAGATCTTGAAGGAATATAATGATGTTCTTACTGCTGTGGGTGGCTCCTGGGGTGGCCTTTTTGTCAGGAGACAGGTAGCTTAGGGGCCTGTAGCATAGAGACACCAAGGATTAGTAGGAGGACACAGAGAACCACATGAATTAAACTGGTAAAATCTTCTCAGATGCTTGAGACCTTAAAGATTCATCTTTTCTCTTCTGCCCACTACTAAAGCATTCATAAGACAGCCAGTCTGCCAGTAAAATATTATATATTCCTTCATGAATCTGTTTTCCACTTTTGACCAGCTTTGACACTTTGTAACCAAAGCCAACTTTACTTATGCACAGCTTGTGAGAGATGAATCTCAGCCTAAACAAGAAGGAAGATGGATGTGCTATCACCCTTCCCTCTCCAACTCGGGTCCATGATTTGAGGTGAACGTTCCTAGTGCTGAACTACACCACTTCCTAAGCAAACCCACTCCAGTCTCTCCTCTTTTTCAGGTATTTAAAAGAAACAATAAGCTTTCTCTCTCCTCACTTCTCTTTTCAAATGTTTCAACTGCTAACCTTGTACTACTTTTTCTTAAGTCAATTCTATGCTATGTTAAGCATTAATATAAGGGAAATAAAGAGCATTCTTTTAAGATTAAGTATAGAGTTAATTCACCAACTTAGGCTCATACAGCATTACTCAGGAACATCACAAAGAAGTATCCTGGCTATTGGAAAAGAACATCTAAGCTCTCTATAAATGAGAAAGATGAGAAGATTTTCAGACAGGTGGGGGATAGAAATGGCTCAGGCCTAAAAGGACATGGGTAACTGAGATTGGATTTAAACAAAACAGGAGAATAAAACGACTGGAGAAAAAAAGATAATTACGTCTTACAACAATTACCCTGGCTATGAAACAAAATTAGCATAGTCCTTTCTAATTTAAATGCGTTGAAAGTGGCTGAGCATGACAGCAGAAAATTACAAGGTTTACGACACAAGCTTTGGTTAAAGTGATGGCAATCGGGTAACGTAGCTTTTTTCTGCTGATAGTAATGATTACAAAGTTACCTATAAATATTAACTGTTTAATGCTAGGTGAAGTTCTACTTTGCTGGCCAGTATAGAGTCATTCCACAAAATAAATTTTGTTTTATTTACTTTAGTTTTGATTTCCTTTAATTCATTCTTCATAGGTTTGACTGCTTTTTAGTACCAAATAATTGTTTCTTTTGTTCTTTCTTCTTTGCCTTTACTTTTCCCTTTTTCTCTTTCCATTTCTTCCTTCCATTTTCTTTCCCTTTTCCCTTCCCTTCCTCCCTTTCTCTCCCTCTCTTTCTCTCTCCCTTCCATTCTTCTCTCCCCTTTCTTCCTTCTTCTATCCATCCTTCTTTTCCTCTTTCTTTGTTTCTATCTTTCCACCTTTGGATCTAAGAGGAAAATGAGGACTAAGAGATGAGATTTTTCTGAAATTTTTATATCTTTTTCAATTTCTCATTCTCGAGATCTTATACCAATGTCTCTGTTTTCAATTCAGCCATAGCTTCATTTCCATAAATTTACTGATCTTGCAAAGCCTCCTTCAGTTCCCCTGGCCGCATGGTTTTCCTGTCATGTCTGTGCAACATCGATCCATTTCAGCGGTTGGGTGCTTTCTCATGTTTCTTCATATCATTCTATTTTTATGTAAGAAAATTCATGTGGCCAGTACTTAGTGTGTTATTCTCTACCCACCCCATCTAATTACAAAAACAAAACATGCTTTTATTTAGAAATTATTATTTGATGCTTTGGAGAAAAATGACCAATTTATGGGTAGTTAAATTCAACAGATGGGATCACATTTTAAAAAATTCATCATGAACTCATGGTAAGGTGGGCTGTGTGTGTAACTTAATAAAATATTCCTCGAGGTTTCTGAATTTCAGCTCTATCCATATTGGGTTCAGTTTTTGTTGTTGTTGTGGGCTTTGTCCTATGCACTTTAAGATATTAGCAGCAGGTTTGGTTCTGTCTGAGATAGCAATAAGAAACCTTTGCCTCTGAGCTGTAATATCAAGAACGTCTTAAGGCATTGTCACACATGGGGGGGGTCACCCTCAACTAAGAGCCACTGGTTTAATCCAATAAAAAGATTTTTAATAGTCCTGGAAATAAACAACATAATTTAACACACTAGTACTCATAGAATTAGTGTGTCTGCCACACATCTAATTATTTGTGATAGCATTTTAGAAGGGTCTGAATAAATTAGAAAAAACTATGTTAAGCTACTAGTAATAGAGAAAGGACTTGGTAGCAGTTGAAATAAGCTAAGAACTTAGCCTTGAATAATGCTAAGGCAGTCTAGAAGTGGGCCCTTCCCTGAGGGCTGAGGTCCTACAGTGTTGTCAGGGGCCTGGGCTCCCTCCATCTGTTTTGCCTTCACTGGAACTTGGTTTTCAAGGACAGCTCCTGGGCCTTAGTGCTGTGCCAGGCGAGTTGTTCAGGTTCTAAATGGGAGGCAAGAACAAGGACTGGTAGGAATAAAAGGAGCAGAGGGAATGCTCCAAGAAGACCCACAACTTGCTGGAGCTGGAAGGAAGGCTATGCAATGCATTTTTGTGGTTCAGAGTTTTGATGAGAAAAATGTTAAATTGGAGAATCTATATCGTGTTTTTAATCAGTAAAGTGCCTCATTCATTTATTCTTCTATTTATTCAAATAGCTCTTAAATATCTATTATGTGCTCAACTTTCTGTCAGAAAATTTAGATAACTTATAGTAGGAAATTTGCTACCTAGGAGCTTTAGAATCTACAGAGGTAGGCAAGAAGGGTGTGATTAACTATGTGACTAATAAATAATCTGTCGCTGTTATAAATGTTACAGAAGCAGAAAGGATGCTCTAAGCTTCTTGTAGGCAAATGCGTTTTTCTGCTTTTCATTTTCAATGCTTATAAGTGGATTGATATCTCAGGCATATTTGGTAAATCTCTGGTGAAAAATGCACTGTCTCATCTGGACCCATCTGGCTGCCTGAGATACTTATGTGGATTAACCGTCACAAAAATTTTGAAGTCACTGTCATACTGTAGCTCCACTAGTCACATCCAGCGGGTTCACATCACATTTCAGTTTCACAGATCATTATTTCACAGACAGGTTGCAAAAAATATTATCTCAACTAAAGTCCTGAAAAATTCTACCCTCATGTTAAGTGAATTTAACTCTCTCTGTCAGAGAGGTAAACTGCTCAAATATTTTTATGTATTAAGTTATTTCAGCAATAGGTATGAATTTTGTTCAACAAGTTGGGAGGTGCAAAAGAAAACTGGACTCAATTATTCCTTCAGAATCTTTTTATAATTTTTTTGCATTTTTATTTAGCTCCTTATGTAAATAAGTCTTCTGTGGTGGATGAGCAACTTATACTTATTTTAGGGGTGCCTAGTGATCAGTACAATAAGAATAAATGAATATGGTCCAGGGATTTAGTTCAGTGGCACCACGCCTGCCTTGCAAGAGCAAGGTCCTGAGTTCGATCCCCGGTGCTAAAAAATAAATTAAAAAAAGAATAAACAAATTCATTTCAACTGTAACAGCATCAGCTCTTACTCTTACTTGCCTACCACCTGAGCATACCTACATCTGCACACAAAATTATCCAGAGTCAGGTAAGTAAGTGGCTATCACAAAATCCCTATGACTGTCCAGTTGTGTCAGCAAACAACAACATTTGAAATGTGTACTAGCAGGCAGATTCTTTTTATTGCCTTAAAAGATATTTCTCTCTGGTTTTCTTTGCTGCAAGTAAGCAACGGGAAAGGTCAGAAAATTTCTATTTCTGGTGAATCTAAATACTCATCTCTGTTGTGGTCATTGTATATGTAAAGGTCTTCTGTGAGATTTTAACTTTCTACTTCTATTCTGGCATCATTAGAAGTCTTAAAGACTACAAGCTTCCTGATATCATAGCCAGGAGGGTGTGGTTTGATCTCGAGATATTAAAATTGGCAATAATGCTTTTCTCCTTCCTCCAGAAAAGTTGTCAAGGGAATTTCTAGCTTTGAAAACTAATCTGAGATAAATAACCATTATATTTAGAGTTAGAAGTCAATTTATTTTATAGATATTAAAATTACTCGTATTTTGACCACTGTTGAGAATCAACAACCTAAAAATATTTAGAAAATTACACGTGTAGTTCATTAAAATATACATAGTAATTAAGCAAGTATACCAGTTAGACATATAATTATTACTAATAAAATGAGAAATAGTGGAAATTTAGTTTCAAATTGAAATTTTGTGTACCCATGAACATGATAAATGTTGCATTGCAATGAATATTGATACCTATTCTGAAGTCAAATGCATTATGTTCCTATTTTTTGAATGATCTCTGGGAACTGTGTAGTCTGTATGGCTCATGCAACCTGTAGAAAGGCATCATTAACCGGTGATGTTTGTATAATATTGACCCTTTCTGCCTGCCTTTTAGTAGGAAGGCCCATGAAAGTCAAACTTCAGGAACCTAATACATGAGAGTGGAGTGTGAATAGACTGTATTAGCTGGAAAGGCAATTTCTAATGAAACACATTCTTTGGACCTTGAGTTTGCTTAAAAGGAGATTTAAGATTTATGGGTTGATTTGTTTTGGAAAGTTATGTCAGATTTCCCTAAGGGTAGGTCTTCAACCTTCCTTTTTTCATTGAAATACTCTAATAAGTTGTTTCCTTCCAATGCAATTTGAATATTTAACTATTTTTAAATTACTGAAAAGTTTGGGTATTTAATATAACTTGAGTTTAATTTTCAAGAGATTAACCTCATTTTTGTTTTGACTTTTTAACAATTTTAGTTTTATAGATTTACTATAAAATAATACGGACAGTTCCCCTGTAAATCACACTGTTTCCCTTGTCATTATTATATTCACAAGGGATGGTACATTTGTCACAATTAATTAACCACTGTTGATACATCATTGTCAACTAAAGTCTACGCTTTTTTCAAATTTCCCCCTAGTGTCCCTGTTCTGTTGTAGGATCCCATCAGGATTCTCCTTACAGTTAAGTCCTCATGTCTTCTGCAGTTCCTTTGAATTCTGACAGGTTCTATGCTTTCCTGCTTTTGATGACCTCAAAAGTTTTGAAGAATACTGATTAAGTGTTTTGCAAATTTCTTTTTAACTTATGAGTTGTTTGTCTGAACAGGTGTTGTGAGTCTTTGGGAGGAGGAACACACAAGTAAAATATCACCTCATCACCTCCTGCGAAGGGTGCATTACAGTTAGCGTGACTAACTTCTGCTGAAGTTGACGTTGCTCATCTGGCTGAAGTATTTTTCAGGCTTTTTTTTACCATAAAGTGCAGAATTTTCTACTCTATTTGTACTATGCTTAGGGAAGGAAATCACCTTGCACACCCTATACTTAGGGTTGGGGAGCATATAGACAACAGCATAAAGAATCTGTGCAGATGATTTGGAATTTTCCTAGGAGATGTACATATTATACTCCTCATTCATTTATTTATATCAACATGCATTGTGAACATGCATTGCATACTTTGAGTTATCATTTAATATTACCTTATTTTGTAGCACATATTGTTCCATTTTTTGGTCTTTGGGGTGTCTTTTATCAGGCTTCTGTATGCCTGTGACATATCCCTATCAGAGGAGATTTTTTTTCAGTACTTTCTTACTTTTATCACTAGATTCTCAGCTTATATCTTCTATAATCCTTGAATTAGGCTTTCTTTAAGAGCATTGCTGTTTTCTCTTCTTTTTTCTTTTTTAAGATGGAGGCTCTCCATCTTGCCCAGGCTGGCCTTGAACTTGTGGCCTTAAGCAGTCCACCCACCTTGAGCCACTGAGCAGGTACTGCAGGCATGTCCCTTCACATTTGGCCTTGTTTCATTACATGGAAGAATGTTGCTAAAACCCAAAAACTGGGTGCTGGATCTTAGAATTACTACAGCTTAAGCATTGCAGATACTGTATTCATCATTATTGTCAGTCATCTTCTTAATTGTATGCTAATATTTTTTAAAGGGATTATTTTATATAAATGTGTAGAAATTTTTCTAGCTAAGAAATCCATATTGCTTATCATTTTTGTCTTGTTGTTAGAAATATCTTAATTTCCTAAAAAAAACAATGGGAGGAGTTTGGGCAGGGGCTAATTAACCCGGCAAGGAAGCAGAATATGGAACACGGGGTCATGTTAGCAGAAATAAGGGCTTCCTTATAATGTCTTATTCAGTTTTTATAACACATCCTTCCGCAGATAAGTATTCTAGTGCCTCACACTGATTGCATTGTAAAATTGGAAATGTCTGTATGTTAAGAGGCATATGGAAGTGGCACCACGTATTTCTCATCTGAAGTAACCTATTCAGCAAATACCCATGTGCCACCTGGATACCTCCAGTGTGTGTGGGTGTCCATAAATGTAGGCACATACACATGCAGTGTGAAGAATCACACATCCAGGATCCTTGTTTCCCTTACTGTTCATTTTGTCACTGATTTTTATGCATGTGCTCATTTACATTGCTTAGGGGAAGAAAAAGCTGTACATAAAAACAGATTACCTTTTAGAGCACTCCAGGGTTAGTTTTCTTATCACCTCTTCTTTTTATGAAAAAAATGGAAGGAAACATAAACCGGCACCTTTACAGAAGAAAATCCATGAAATGAAACAAGCAAGCTTTCAAAACTATGCAGAACGCGACAGGCAGGCCTCCAGCCTAGCAGGAGGGCTGGGGGTAAAATATGCACCAAGGGCATGTGCCCGGTATATCTCCAGCACTTAAAACGAGATAAAAGTGGTCTTGAAAGTGAATGAAGTTGACTCTCAAAAAGTGGGTTTTAGATGTTGAATATTTAATTCACTGATAAAAGGGACCTGATTTCCTGCACAAGGCTGCCATAAATAAAAAAATAAAATAAAAATATAAAAAAGCACATCTTAAAAGAGAAGCAATGAGCAGAAACTGACCTTTCTGTGAGCAGGCAGATGAGAGAAGGTATTTGGCTAATCCCAGCTGTCTCTGATTGGCCAGACAGCTCCGTGTTGAAAATGTCTCCATCTGGGCTAATCTGCTCTCAGTTGGATGAGCCCAGGCCTTCAGAGTTAACCTGACATTTAACAATAATTACCCTTTTGAATGACCCCGGCCCAATCGCCTGCTCTCTTAGAAATCTCTTTTTTTGTGTGTGCTCCCAAACCCCTTGACTTTTGTGTTAAAGATAGGGGGGGAAAAAGATGAGATGATATTGTTTGTTTGTGCAAACACATAGGGGTGTGTGGTTGTGTGTTTGTGTATAAATACTAATATAACATAGGTGATAACCGGAGACCTCCAACCAGTAATGGGGCCTGATTTAATGACTCTATTTGACTGTCTTGAATTCTGCAGTTTATCAACCTCCTATAGTGCTAGGGAGAAAACTACAGAATATCACCAATTAAAGTGGAATAGAATTTGTTTCCTGGCTGTTTTATGAAAGTCAAAGTTCCAATCCAGCTTTGCTCTAGCACTTGAGTGTCCCTTATCAGATACCAGGTGAAATGGTGCATGAAAAGAGGTTCAGATAGAAAAACTAGGTCCAGGGGTCAGGGAGGTTAACTGTAGATGAAATGTGGCCATTTCTTTTAACCTGAGGCTGGCTTCATCTTTTCTTAGAAAGGTCATTGTGATAAAACAAAAACACATCTAGGAAAGAAAATCCATTCTGAGGTTTTATTTACTTAAAAAAATAATAAAGGCCCTTTTAATTTCCAATGATGAATGTCATTATATCGTATACCTAAAATGTACCAATAAAATTAATAAAAACATAATAATGAAGGCATTTTTAGATTGGCATTTTTCCAGGGTTTCCCTGTCAGGTACTTTGTAAGACAATACACTTTCTCTCACTACAATTCACTGATGAGCTTCCATAAGGCTGAGGACCGTTTAAAGTGAAAAACCACCAAGAAGTTCAAATACTTTAACTTTGTCCTAAATGTCAGGCTTAATTAGCTTAGCAAAGTTGTCTAGAATTCTCCCAAGCACAATTTTTTCAATTTTTGTTGAACTTTGCGTACTTCCTGGTTTTGGTCCACTTTAAAATACCAAGAAAATGGAGGTTTGTAATACTACTTCCTGCCGCCTCTGTAACTAATACAAAAACTGCCTACAGACCTATAAGGAAAGTGATTATCTTAGAAATGAATGGAGAAACATTTTATATTTCCCTATTGTCTCATTTATGTTCCTAATTTTCATTTTTAGCAAAACAAAAATAATCTTTGGCAAAGCTTCATTATTTCTCATTACCTTTTCCAGTAACTAATAAGGATCATGGGTCTGAAGAAATATCTGTCTGTCTGTCTATCTATCCATCTATCTGTCTCATCCATCTAGCTCTCTAATTTCCTTAGAATTAATAGCAGATTTCACATAAATTCTTGCTTCTTTCGATGGCTGATCTGGTGTTTTCTCATGATTATTGAGCCTTCTTAATTACTGAAAATACATGACATATTAGAATAAAATTTTGTATTTTTAATTTTTCTAAAAGTGTATATTAGGCAGACTGACATCATATACCTTCATAATCTTTGCCTGATCCCATTTCCTCTAAGGGTATGAGTATATGTTTGTTTGTCTTTAAACATCTTTAATATTTGATGTTGATATATCAATATTTAATATCATATTGTGTTAGCCTATTCTTTGATGTGCTTAACTGATTTAAATGAAGCAAATTAAAGAACCTAATATGTGCTAAGCACTGTGGTATTTTCCAGGAATACAGAAATACACAAGATAGACTTTATAAAACCTACTTTTTAGTGGGAATGGGAGAGCAGGTGCATAATGTTAACTACTAATAAAGAAGCAATTGTCAAAAAGTAAATATAGATCAGAAACATTCCAAGAAACATTACACTCTATAGATTCACTTACATGGTGGGCTAGGGATTTTTGTGTAAAAAATGCAATATTTCTTACACTTAGTCCCACTTTCAAGTTCTTAATTTATTTCTTAAAACTTTTGTGATTGACACATAATATTTGTACATATTTATGAGGCATAATGTGATATGATTCATGTATACAGTGGTAATAATTGACTCAGGGTAATTAGCATATCCTTCACTTTAAACTTTTATCATTTCTTTATGGTAAGTACATTTAAATTCTTCCTTTCTGTGGCAATGTAAACTAGCACAGCCACTATGGAAATTGATATGGAGATACCTTGAAATACTAAAACTGGAAATGTCATTTGATCAAGCTATACCATTGTTTAATATAGTCTCAAAAGAATTAACGTCAGCATACCATGCCAGCAAACCTCTGCTCAGAGTGGTATAATCCAAAATAGCTAAGCTATGGAACAAGGCTAAGTGTCCATCAACACATGAATGGATAAAGAAAATGTCGAATAAGTAAATAGTTGAATATTATTCAGCCATAAAGAAGACAAAATTTGTCATTTGCGAGAAAATGAATAGAACAAGAGACCATAATATTAAGTGAAATAAGCCAGACTCACAAAGTAAAATGTTAGTCACATGGTTTCTCTTATGTGATAAATCAAAAAGAAAGAAAAATGAGAGAGAAGTAGAGAGAGTGAGAGGAGGGAGAGGTGACAAGAATTCAGGAAACTTAGAAGGTAGACCTTAAGATGTGGGGAAAAAGATCAGCAGGAGGAGGGAGAAAAGGGAGAGGGTGTTGAAAATAATCAAAATATGTTGTATGTGTGTGCCCATTTATCAAAATAAAACTCAGTATTCTGTATTACAATATGCACTATAAAAATCCTCTCTCCTATCTCTCTTGAAATTATATAATGCATTTTTATTAATTATATTCACCCTGCTATGCCACAGGACACGAGTTCATTTCATCTATCAATGAGCTGCCACCAAAGCTGTTCTTTAGCCACTCAACAGTTTCTGCCCCTCCTCTCTCCCTTTTCCACCCATCTCTGGTAGCCACTATGCTAATCTCAACTTCTACAAGATCATGTTTTTCAACTTCTCATTCTACTAGTGAAGACTCTTTTTATTAAGCCCTGATGAGAAACTTTCATTAGCATTCTGATTAGTCCAAGTGATCCAGTTGATCTAATGAAGTCAGGATCTCAATCCCGCTGACCTTAACTTTGAAGACTTTATTTCCACATGTAATTACTCCACTCACTTTAAAATTGTGTGACAGCACACATGCTCCATTGGCCATGCAATGTATTCTTTCCACATTCTGAGAGAACTGTGCAAGTAGAGAATGTTGCGTGGAAGAATCATTAATAGTGGTCACCAGATAGTGTAAGCTCGACTTTTGGGGATACAACAGCAGTGCTCTTTCTGGCATTAGCTTAAAACAGTCATACGATCAGTTTGGGCCAGTGAGTTGTGGGTGAACCCATTCACAGCATTTCCAATTGGAGCCTTTTGTTGTTAAAGCAAGACCCAATAGTGCATGCTTTTCCCTCATTTTCAGTAACAGACAATATTTATGATGTGGTTGCTCCATCTATGGTGGTCTCCAAGCAACTATGATGAGGAGATTATGACATATGTAGACCAAGGACATGTTGCTTGTGTAAGAAATATACACTTGTTATTTTAATGCCTTTGTTATTTAGATTCTGTAATTTATTATGCTCCATAACCTGAATCTCATGACTTTCTGTCTCCAATACCAGTTCATACATTTGGTTGAGGGGACAAGATGAAAAACAGACAAGCAGTAAGGAGATTTGTTATAGTTGTTCAAGAGGAAAGTTGAAGAAGACAAAATGGCAGAAGGATTAAAGAAAGACCAACTTGATAATTCACTAAGAGAAGAACAGATATATACAGATAACAGTTGGCACCTGTTGTTATGTGGAGACTAAAAGAGAAAGAAGACCTAGGGATGTCTCAGAAAAATCATAGCAGAAAGTATAAGAGAATTGGACCATCACTAGCAGGTATGGATTCAGTAAAAAGTATAGTCTTGAAGAGCAAAATACCTTAGTACAAGTTAGAAATGTGGAACAACTCAATATTGTTGAATACATAGATTGAATGTTTGATCACATAAAGACAACTTCTAATGGAGATCATCAAGACAGGATGATGATAAAAGTCATAGAGACTCAAGATGACACTCAAAAAAGTTACCCCCAAAGGGCACAGAGAGAGTTTATTCCAGCAGATAACCACCGACAGACTGGTGCTTTACCATAATATTCTGATGGAAATTAAAATGAGACAAAATGTAGTCAACAGTGTTGCATACTATCAAGGAATTAAAGGGAGAAAGAACTGAGGAAAGACTACTTGATTTGACAATCTTCCTTTTGAATTTTCTCCTGTAAGGCTTTACACATATGCTAAGGAGTTGGAATTCTTTTTGTAAATGTAGGTGATATGAAGAGTAAAACAAGATGGTGGCCTCAAAAGAGGTTGAGTGAAGGACTAGGAGGCTGAATTTTTTTTTTTTTTTGTCACTTGAGTAATGTTTACCAGGATAAGGATAAAATAATGAAGGAAAAGGTACATTAAAAATGTGCACATTTTTGTGGGGCTTAGGAAGGAAGTAACTTCAGTTAAAGAGATGGAGGGAGGGAGGGAGAGAGAGAAAGAGAGAGAGACAGAGAGAGAGAGACTGTTCTAGTACTCACTTACCAGTTCCTTTTACTTTCCTAATTTATATTTGAAGATTTTTTGTGAGATCCACCAGATACTTTCATCTCTCTGCCTACTCACTTTCTAGGAATTTAACCAAGTTTCCAAGTTTTTCTGCTTCAGTCACTTAGTAGGGGTATAACCTTGAAGCAATGATTCTTAATCTCAATGGTCAGGAAACATTTATTGATATCAAGACACAACCTTGTCACAACTGGGGAGAAGGTGCTTTCTTTTCCCCTTTCATAGTCCAAATCCTGATCATGGTTTCTCTCAACCCAACTCACGGGGTTATTGTGACAGTTTGAGCTTCATCAGGCACACAGCAACTGGACAAGCAGAAGTTTTATTGTACAAACATGTCCCAAACCAAATTCATATGTTGAAATTTAGTTAGGAGTGTGATACGTTTAAGACACGGGCCCTTTAGGAGGTGATGGAGTCATTTGAGCTCTCATATTAGTGGCCTTATAGGGAGGCTGAAGGGAGTTCCCTAGTTTCTTTTTGCTCTTCTGCTAGGCTAGTATTCAAGGTGCCATCTTGGAAGCAGAGACTAAGCCCTCACCAGTTACTGAAACTCCTAGAAACTTCATCTTTTACCACCCAGTTTCTTGAACTGTGGGGCTTAATTTCTCTTCTGCACTAAAAGGTTTGGGGTATTTTGTTTTAGCAGCAGTGTTAGGTCATTGTTTTATTTTTAATAGTGCACAGTGGTATGAACGTTTTAAGGATGGAAACATTTTCAATCTCTTCTTTCTTCAATAATAATAACGATGATGATGAGAAAATGAAGAAGGAAGAACAGTAGAGCAGTGGGAAGAGAAGGGAGGAGGAGATGACAATTGTGAGGCACCTACTTCTCTTGTTCCTCCAGGATAAGCTCCAAGAACATTGCATGCCCTTGATCAGATGGTCATTACTTTTTCTGGAACTATTAACAAAATGGTATTCTCAAAACAAGAAAAATTTTGCATAAAATACTCCCTGAAGGTGGCTCTTTGTCATGCTCAGAACCTTTATTCTATGTCCTAATTTGTAAAGTGATAATTTTAGTTGGGTGTGGGGTACTGGCTGGGTAGATTGTGACACCCATATGATTTCCAAAATGAAAAAAAAATTTGCTAAGTTTGCATTACTACGTGAGACCTCAGAGTTCTCACATTCCTAGTAATAAGAAAAATGAACTTTCTTTTATCTTCAAAACTATCTTCTATTAAAAATAACACATGAAATATTTTTCCTTTGTAGAATTAATTACGTTTGTTGAAAAACATTTGGAAACAATTAGACAGTTGAAAGAAGGCTAAAAGTCAGTTAGCTGCCACCACTTCTTTTTTTTTATTTTTAGAAATAGTAATGAGTAGCAATAGATAAATGACAGTAACCTTCTTTGGTAATTGACTAAAAGCTAGACCACGTTTCCTACGTGGATCATCTTGTTTAATTTCCAAAACAATCCTATTATGCAGGTGTTATTGCTTAGACTAAAAGCACAGATTTAGAGGAGTTGTGGATATTGTTTAAAGAAGTTTCTGGAGGTCAGTACTCTGAGATTGGGGATGAACAGTTCCTTACGGTGGGGCTGTCTGGCATTCACTGCAGTCTGTGGGACATCAGCAGCACCTTCTCCCCAGCTGTGGCAAGGTGACATCTTGACATCAGCCAACATCTCCTGCACAGTGAAGTTAAGAATCACTGGTCCAAGACTACCCTGCTACCAAGTGATTGAAGCAGGAATACAAACCTATCCCATACCTCTCTTCCGTTGTGAACTTACTCTAAATGTATTATGCATTTTGTTTTTTCTCATTTCACAAGTGCCATACTTGGCTTACCCATGTTTTTCTTTTTATTAAGCATTCTTTCTTTCAGCTAAAACAATAATATTTTAATGGCCAATCAAAATCTTCTTTTCTGTACTTAACGATTTTCGTTAATGCTATGTCCCTCCAAATGAAACTTCTGAAATTTTATGCAACTTTTGATAGCCATTGTTACATTTAGTTGATCTAATTTATATTCTAAGCAGCCTAGTATGAGAATACCTTTTCTTTGCCTCTGTACCACCAAGTTTATTTGAAATTTGTGATGAATCCTCTTAAAATTTTGTGGCCCCTAAACATCCAAATGTATTAGAAATGCCCCGGCCAGATAAAAGCACAATAATTTCATCAGTGTAACAAATCCTAAGAAGAATACAATTAACCCCAGCTATATTTAGCCTAGTAATAATTACTAGGGTTCAGACTCTCCTGAATCTCTCTGGTCATCCTCAGTTTCTTAGAGGAAGCTATGACAGACAAAACTGCATTTATTAATACTTCTAAGACCTCCATATCTATACTGTGATGGAATCTACTGACCTGGACCTCATTTTCTCCCCAAGAGATAGATATGTACAATCAGCCATGGAAATGAAGCCAGAGGGAGAACATCTTATCATGCACTTACCCAATTCAGTGTGCACCACTGTCTTAGTTACTTTTCTCATTGCTGAAATAAAATAACTGACATCCAAAGTTAAAGGAAGAAAGGTTTATTTGGCTCACAATTTGTAGAAGTTTCAGTTCATAGTTGGCTGGCACCAAGGCAGGATGGCATAGTGGAGGGGCATCACAGAGCAGGCAGGAAGAAGGCAGCAAGCAACAAGCAATAAGTGAGAAGCAATAAGCTACAAGCAGCTGACAACAACAGCCCTCTTTAGTTCCCTCACATTTCATCCAAGCTACTGGCCCTTGGGGCAGGGACCACTCACCCTTAGTCCTAGCATTGCACCATGAATCAATCTCATCATCACATCACTGATCCCAACATCACCATCCCACAGCCTAGATCCAGACACCTCTGAAAAGCATCATGTATGAGCGCAGGAGGCTTTGGAGCACAGCAAGATATAAGCTGCATGGACGGCTGTACATATATTATCTTTTTAGTCTGCATGCAAAATACTATTATTTGCTTTTGGCCAATGAGAACACTGAGATTTGACAATTACCGATTTTTTGTCCGAGTTTGCATACCAGAAAGTGGCAATACTGATACTTTCAAACTATACTATTTGGACTTTTACTAGATAACGTACCCTGAAGACTTTTGCCGTGCCAGAAGCCTTCAAACTTATAGATACTGCGAAGATCTTTACACAACCAGCAGCATTGGTACTACCTAGAGAATTTCTGTAAATGTCTATCAGAATGTTTGAGTGTAGGGTTCAGCAATCCCCCTAGCAAATTCTTCAGGTCATTTGATGTATGCTTCAGAATGGGAATCTCTAGTTTCCCAAAATTCTACCCCAGCTTCACCCCTATTCTACCTCAGATGGCAAAGTAAAGCTGTCTACCTGAGTGCATTTGGAGTGAAGGCAACATACATTTGGGTTGTGTGTGTGTGTGTGTGTGTGTGTGTGTGTGTGTTAAATATAAGATTTTTCTGATTCTAACCTGACTTGACAAAACATTTTTGAAACTTTTCTTTCCAGTTTTTTTTTTCTTGTCCATCCCTTTAGAGGTTTTCTTCTGACTTTCTATGCTTGTATCTGTATTTGCCCCCACTATTGGGCCTGATTGCCGCAAGACTCTTGTCAGAAACAGGGTGAAAAGAATGTTGAATGTTGAAGCCAACAGTTCTGATTCTGATGTTCTCATGACTGCACTCATTATTTGGACTGAAGTTACTTTGGTCAAGTGTGAGTTCAATTGTTTCTTTTGCAAGTGTTTCTAAGTTATTTTAGAACCACTGGGTATCACACTAAGCATCGTAGAGCTGGTTTTGCTTCAATTGACTGCCTCTCCCAAACCATACTGGAGTTTCCAGAAAGAGACCTCTTCACACTGTTGCATTTTCTACTTTCACAGTCAATTAGTAATGGCTGCCAATGTTGGGCAGGGCGGAAGAATTGGAACACTGCCCTTGAGAAAATGCCAGCGTGTGATACTTCCACAGAAGCATGCATCATCAAGGTAGTAAGACAACAGAGGCATTTTTATTTAGGAAAAAGCATATGCTGAAAGGTATGAAAATTGCTTCGATATACATATCCTTACCATGGACTTTTAGCAACTGGACTAATGAAAAGGAAATAAACAATAAAATCTGGAAATATTTGAGATTAGCAAATTAATTCAGCACAGGCCATGAAGGCAGCATTCATAGGCTAATTCCATCCTTGTCATACTTTCCATGGAGATCTCAGAATCATTTATTGCAAACAATCTAGAAGGTTCACCGACAGGTCAGAAATGTGACCTTTTCTCAGAGTACTTTAGGATTTATATCACTCACCGGGGTTGCTTCAAGAACCTCAATAGACCAGTCAATCAACATTTCTTTCTGTACAACATCCAGCCACAATCTACATCGCAAAAGCGTGTGCGTTAGTGACTCATCTCTACTATGCTATTTTCTCCATGGCATAATAAAAATAGTTAATTAGATCACACTACAATGCCTATCAGTAAACTGCAGAAGTAGAAATGGTCCCTTTTAAAGCTATGGAACAGAGAAAAGCCTCCTTGTGAAATTCTGAGATGAACACCCACGTAAGAATGGGAAAGAAACTTACCCGCATTCATTCCTTTCATCTACACACCCTCCCCACCACCGCTTTATTTTTTAAGTCACCCAGCCCTTGCCTTTCCACGAATGTCATAATTAGCAGGCTGAAAGCAAGGTTGCTGATAATTGTGCTTTATGTTGCTCTTTGTTTAGTATCTGATTCAATACATCTGTGTGGACATCATTTCATCACCTTCTTAGTAACAGAGGTGAAAAAAATCAATGGCAATCAGATTACCTTGTTAACAGAAAGGCTAGAGGATGGCTGTGTTAAGTTCACAGTGCATCACCTTTCATTTAAAACATTTCCCCTTTTTTATTATTTATCTTTATTATTGTTTATAGCACTAAGCCCCAGTGTTTCCTAACGCTGAGTATGGCCTTGTGGTTGTCTTCTGTAGAGAAGGCCATTTCTGCCACATGCAAGACTGGGTGTGGCACCCCGGTGCAGCCCCGATTAACAGCCTTCAGAGAGCCTACTCAAAAAGCCTTTCTCAAAAAGTAGTTTGACCACTGCCGAAGGACTCTGGTTGCAAGGTCAAGTTTGTGATCTGAGTTGCCGTATGGTATTGTGTCTATTGTCCTATTTGCTATTTACTGTTCATCCTTAGTAAGATCACTGTTCATATCAACAGCATCAACTTGCCAAGAGCTATGTGAGAAGTCATACTATAACATGCCCAAAGAATAAAGCTCTCAGTAGGGAACTTCCAGATGGAAAACATGATACAGGGCTTCACAGGCTAAAACAGTAGGGACAGATGCAGTGGAGTCCTACAGAAGGCTAGGTGACTTCTAGCAGAGGACTTGGTTTGACGAGCAGGTGGGTCTAGAGGAGATTTCTGAAAATAAAGGATGTTATGTTATTGCAAACATGTTATTGTTGGACCTAAGGGACAATTCAACATTTTTTTTTAAATGTGCTTTTGCATCCTAAACCCTAAGATAAACTGAAACAAATATAGACACCAAGAAAATGGTTCTGTTCCATTTGATTGAAAAACTAAACCTTAAAGGAGTGATCTCTGCTGATCTTTGATTATAGTGCATCTGGTCAAAAGTTAGCTGGCTTGTGCTCAACCCTCTGAGTGTCTACGTGGCTTCCTTGAGCTTGAGTTTGTTCTGCACCCTTGGATACTCTAGGGCTCTCAGGACCTCTGACAGCATGAACTTGGGCTGAATTTTAGGAGATAAGACCCTGAAGAGAGGTAGCCCTGGGGATTGGTAGCAGTGGGCTAATTTTTCTAGATTATTTCTGAGGTGTTTTTTTTTTTTTTTTAAATCCTGAATCAAATTCAGAGTATAAACTGAAGGCATACTAAATATTCAGATTTCCCAACAGATTCATCAGGGCATGACTCCCACAACTCCAGATTGGCTTTAAGGGGGAGAAGTATTGGTTACTTTTAGAGAACCATGAAATTTAGAACCTGTATTCTTCTGACTCTTCATAATATCTTCAATTATGTAGTTACTACCATTCCATTAGCACAGTAGACTCAGAATTCAAATGATAATCAATCTTGGTGGTAGAATAAGAGTTTGAACTCAGGTTCACGTGAGGCTTTGTTCCATCCCATTGTTCCTTCTTAAAGTGTGGTCCCTCCTTGACTGAGCATTGGCCTTCCCTGAGAACATGTTAGAAATGCAAGTTCTTGTCCTGCAGCTAATGCACAATTATGTACAAATAGCCTCACTTTGTCGTGATCTACACTCTCCCCATCACACTTTCTAGGTCACCGGGCATCTACTAGAGCCATACTCTGAATATGGAATTGAACAATCTACACTTCATAAAATCTCCAGCTGATTTTGAGGTACACTGGTTACAGAACCACAAACGCCATCAGAACGTCCCTGCAGGCAAAGCCTGCAGTCCACAGAAGCTCTGGGAACCCTGGTGTGGAAGCAAGCAGTATAGCACAAAGTGGAAGACCCGGCAGGATCTTAATGCCAAGACTGCTGTCGCTGTCTCCAATGGCGCCATGACAAGCTGGGAGTGGTCTGGATTTCACAGGTGATAACACTTCGATGAGATGCTTTTAAGTATAAGTCTTCATTGCAAGATGCAACATAATAAAGTTATATTCAAATTATCCTGGGAGAGGCAGGCAGAGATAGGTGACCAATGTGGTTAAAAGCTATTATTTCCTCAGAAAGCTGTTGCCTGGACCTACATTTTCAAAGTTCTAAATGGCCTCTTATGTACTAAGTTCCAAATTCTTAAAGAAACTCTCAATCAGTTTATTTTGTATTTTAAATAAAAGTCATGCCATTATTGGTCAGGGCTATTCAAAAGCATTAGAGGTTAAAAGGAGACAAGACAGATGAATGAAATGAATGGTACTGGATGGAATTCTGGTTGAAAGAAGGACATGAAAATTCCTTTCACTATTTTAAGTAATACCACAATTGTCCTAAATTGGGTCTCTTCAGGATAGATCTTGAGTTTAATGATACAACCTCAGTAGTTTGTGATAGTTTCCCAGCTTTCTACAAAAGCAATATTTTTGTTTTATTTTATTGTGCACACCATTCTTCTCTATTTTTGCTACATACTGTATTTTAGTTTTCAATAATAATTTCATTTTCATTTTTTCTGGGAATTTTCTATGGAACAACTGCACCTTAAATTAGCACATACATGTGGTTACATTATAAACTAAGAGCTTTTTTGAGTGACCATTTTGGAGGATATATTTAAAATGTTTCTAGAATGTTCACACCCTTTGGCCGAGAACATGTATTTCTGAGTGTCTGAACTAAGGGAAATCCCCTTGAATTTAGATAAATTCCACGTGCAAAACTTGATATTTTCAAAAGCAAAAAAGTGATTAAAAACAAAAACTAAAACCTGTAATATTAAACCAAACAAAGCTGTATTATGCAGCAATCTAAATATCTAATTATGAACACAACATAGCATCTTGAAAAAGTGATTGCCATATAATTAAATATGAAAAAGTACAGCATAAAATTAGATCTGTACTTTGACTACAATTATAAAATGCATATGCTCCTGATAAAATGATTTTAGATACTGAAAACAAAAGAAAAATAGATGTGTTGGTGGGTTAATGGTACATGAAATATTTCTTGATTTTTCAAACTATTATATTACTTTCATAGTTTTAACCACACTATGTAAACCATTGCAATGACCCTAGGGTTGAAATGGTTGAAATATACTGATCATTTTCCTCTTGCTATATTTGTTAATCACTTTATTCTGTATAATCAGTGAACACTAGCTGAATTGAAGGAGGAAAAAAGATCACTCTGTACTTTTTTAGAGGCCCTAAACTGCCTTTCCAGAAGCCTCATTACTAGTTTTCTTTCTTACCTCCCTCCTGAAGAACTCATCCATGACAAGACCGTTCTACAGACAAAAACCTGTGCCTTTTCTGGACTCCCTTTGTCTAGGACAACTTTTGCAAAAGTACTACTATTGTCTTTTGATTCTTTTCAGTTGGCTTAATATAATGAATAAGATGGAATACATTTGTACTTTTCACTGATAGTCAAGGAAAAGAGATGAATGCATTTAAAACTGATTGAGATGGTCAATCTTTTTAAATAGGATGATATTTATTATTATTTTAATATTATGATATTTAGGCATATACAACAATAATACTCATCATAGGGAATTTGCACCTGTACATGGCACATCCCACCCCTTTTCCCCATTCCCCCTCCCCTTAAGCCCTCTCCCCTCCCTACATACAATAGCTTTGATTCCATTTTTTCCTTCTATTTTCACTTTTTTTTTCTTGTCCCTTCCTTAATATCTCCCTCCCTTCTACCTTGTTCCCTTTTCCATTTGAACATTTTCTTCCCATTTCCCAAGCACAAGTTCCTGAGCTTGATTCCTGGTATAAAAAAACAAACAAAAAAACCAAACCTATACTCAAGATTGTGAGTCTTCATGCCCACCATCCTAAGCAATTGAATCCATGTCTGAAGCCAAGATGACACTACATAAAATTCAATCAGTTTTATAAATGTCGATATTTAGTCTCATATAACTTATATTTTGCAGCTTTAATATGGGCTAAACTGAAGGTTAGAAAAGTAGGACCACTAATTCTTAGAAAATTGCCACTGACAATGTCTGATCAAGTCTTTTCATTCACACATACTACTGTGATAGAAAAATGCTAGTACAAAGCAGGAGGATTTCATTGTGAAGCATGCTTGGAAATGGAGATTGCTAAATGACTTTGATCGAGTCCCAGCTCTTGTATGTATCCTGTAAGAAACTGACTTATAAAACTGCCTGTGTTGCATGCTTATTTGAGATCCTAATGGGGAATTCAAACAAAATTAGGAGAGGTATAAAGAGTCACTTTTCCTGTTGAATTCAGGAATACATATTTTAATTTTATCTACACTGTTTTTTCCTCCCATTCCATTTCCTCCCTTTTTCTTTTCACTAGTTGTAGAACTATTTTAGTCATTTGAGAGTTTTGGAAGCAGACAGTGGTACAGGTATACTATGATTCTACGCTCTCCTCAAGATTCAATAAAATACTGACAAGTAGAAGAAAGACCAAAGAAGTTGTATTTCATCTTTGTGAGTTGACAAACTCTGACGTCTCTTACACGCTTAAAAAGACACCCGCCTTTGTATTGAAGGGTTTACACTCATTTTGTACTTGTTACAGCTGCTTTCATTGACAAAGCAAAATGACAAATGATTTTGTTTCTGCTGCCATTGCCAAATTGTACTTTTATGTCTTTTCTATCACAGCATTCTGCTTACATACCTCACTCATAGAACTTTTCATCTTGCACTGAAATAGTCCACTGATTGGCTTCTTTAAAGAAGTTCTTCTTCAAAGAATTTAAAGTTCTTTGAAGATAAGGGCATTTTCTTTCACACATACAACTGCGGGATCCTGTATGGTTTTCAGATGGCTTTAAATATGTAGTTGAGGAATATTCATACAAATATTCAAAATTCATACAAATGTACAGTTTCTATAGATTAGATATGAAATATTCCCCCAAAGCCCATGTGCTAAAGGCTTAGTCCCCAAGGCTTAGAAGGTGGTCGCAATTTGAAGAGGTGGGGCTAGTTGGAGGAAGTGATGTCACTAGCTGTGTGCCCTTGAAGGGAATAGTGAGACTAACGAGACTGTGACAGCTCTCTCTCTCTCTCTCTCTCTCTCTCTCTCTCTCTCTCTCTCTCTCTCTTTTCTAGCCACCATGAAACAAGTGGGGTTTTCCACCAGATAGATGTTCCTTGACAGGATGTGCTGTCAAACCTTTCTTCCTTATAAGTTGATTACTTCATATGTTTTCTCACAGACATGGAGAAGTTCCTAATACACAAGTCCTGGAGGAGAAAATCACCAAGGCACTTGTATAAATGAACAAGGGAATCAAGTATGGCTGTAGGTATTCAGGGGAAGTCAGCACAGACACAACAAAGAAATTTCAAAATACCACTGTGGTATACCTGAAATGTACCAATGAATTTAATGAAAAAAAAATTATCAAAAAAATAGCACTGTGGTATGGCTTCCATATTTAAATATTGGTCACTTTTGGAGGTGCTATGGTCATTTTCATAGGCTAAGATTGTTTTGAGAACTTTTGTTCTTAGCTCTAGAGGTCTTGATGAACTTTATGAGACTCTGTAGTTAATGGTATACTATTGAGTGAATAGAGCAGTTTTAGCAAGAATTTCATGTCAGTTATCTGAATTCCTCTCTCAATGGTTATATTTACCAGACTAGTTTGAAGTTGATCTAAATAAAATAATTTTGATAAAATGAGTTGCTTATATACCTTAGATTTTAACCAAAAATATTATAACAGAGATTCTTCAATATTTTGTACTTCATACATTTTTATGTTCATTTAGAAAAAAAATAATTTTGCTAAATTCCATGTGAAAAAACAAAGTAGATAAGAAGAGGCAAATGAAGATTAAACTTGACAGGAGTTTTATTTCTTACTGATTTATATATGTTGAATTATATGATTTATATATGTTATATATATACATATATATGTATATATATCTTTCAGTTTTAACTGAATTTCAAATTGATTCGCATGTAGCTACTAGGAGTCTCAGCCACCG
The DNA here is from genome assembly GCF_053883595.1 of Heterocephalus glaber. Taxonomy (NCBI): domain Eukaryota; kingdom Metazoa; phylum Chordata; class Mammalia; order Rodentia; family Bathyergidae; genus Heterocephalus; species Heterocephalus glaber. The sequence goes on from NW_028258329.1 coordinate 10,568,077, forward strand.
CAGAACCCCACAGCTGAAGTCATTGTAATTAAGTGTTTCAGAGGTTAATAACAATTTTAGGCTACAAAATGAAATTACTTCATCCAGTGGCAAATTCTTCATTTGTTTTCTTTCATTAGATGATGACAGGCACAAACTGAATCTTGTCAATGGATTTTAAATAATCTTATCCCTAGAATGACTTCAAAGATAAATTCAATGACTTGTGTAAAAAAGAATGAAAAATAATTAACAACATAGAAGTCAAAATAATTAACTCTCAGTTGAAAGGTTCCTGAAAATTTCTGAAATACCACTAAGTTTTAAAAAAAATGCATATGAAAAAGTTTTCCACCTTGACAAAGTTTATAGAATATTGAAGTAAATTAGTTTTTTCTTGAATTCTTAATACCTAATATAAAGTCATTTACAGACAAAATAAGAAAAGTATCCAAAATAATATATGTAAGCACACTATGAAAGTTAGAACGATACTAAAGTCAAGAATCATAAGAACATATTGTCTCCCAGTAGTTTAAAAGCTTGTTAGTTATTCAAGATGTGTGTATAAACAACACTTAAAATAGATAGGAAACAATAAAGCAACTGTTCATATAGTGGAAGGGATGCAGATATGAAAGGGATGATAACAACTAAAATTATTTGATACTTTGTGGCATATAGTGTGCTAGGCAAAAATTCCTTTTAATTAAAAAAGTTAGAATAATAATTTTGTTGTATTTTAACTTGAAAAAATTAGTTTTCATTAAAAATAATAAGAATAATCTTGTTTAATTTTCTAAAATTGCAATAACACAAGAATAAAAGAAATGATAGTATCCTATAGTTTTACTATCTAGTGTTAAACATAAACCAACATTAACTTTTTAACATGTCATTTCCTCCAAAATTTTCTATGAAAATGACTTATCAGTGTAGGTCAGTCATACCACGTAAATAATTTAACTGAATTTTTTGCCTAGCAATATCATCAGCATATTTCCTTGTCATTAAATTATTTACTGTAATGTCATTTTAAATCTCTAAAACAATTTACAGAGGCATGACTACCTAAATAATCTCTAGGTACCCATCCTGTTATCTCATTTAAGTCTAGCAATCATCAATGTAAAAAACAATTTCCTTATGTCCTATTCAGATGCACCTGCTGCCCTTCATGTTCTTCTAAGTTCCTAGAAGTTGCATCTACATGCAGGCTTCTTGGCTAGTACAGTGCACATGTCAGAATCAGTTATTAATTATGGTTCATCATCTAAGGTTAGCAGCTGCGGAATCATCTCCACTTGTACATGCACAAAAGGAATAAAGGAAGAAGGGAGTTCCTAACTTATGTATTAAATTGACAATTGAGTAAGTACTAAGCACAGTAGCAAATTGGAACTAGACAATTAAGAAAGTGTTATTCTAGAAGTTAAGGAGACCACACACACACACACACACACACACACATACACATCCACAAACACATACACACACACAAATGGTAAATTAGTCAAAACATGGGAAAATTAAAGACAACACTGTATTTGGTGAAATTATATTTTTAAGAAAGAGTAATGTAGTAATTATACCCAGAGAAAAGAAGATTAAAACAGAATAATGGTATTTAATAGAAATAATATTAAGAGTTACAGGGGCCGGGGATTTAGCTCGATGGTGCCGCTGCCTGCTTTGCAAGCACAAGGTCCCAAGTTTGATCCCCGGTACCAATAAAAAAAGAGTTACATTAGAAAGAGGAAAGGGAAAAGGGAGGAATAGGAGGTAAGTTTACCATTTTGTATGAACCAACAACAACAGCAACAACAACAACAAAAACAGACAAACACAGTGTTTTTCAAAATATTAGATGTCAGCCTTCTTATACCAAAAAATCTGAAATCTAAGTTAAAATTTTTTAAAATTATCACTGAGCTGAGCTACAACAACAAATCACCCAGCATACAAATATATATATATATATATATATAAATGGAATTCTTGAAGCTTTGCAGGAGATAGAAAATAAGTATTTGCATAAATATTTGATGAAACCATAAATCTCCAGATCCAATATTGAATAAAACATATGGATAAGAAATACGAAGAAAAATACACCAAAGAATGTAATCCACAGCTAATTCCTCAAAGCCAGTGGCATAGTTTGGATAAATATCTCCAAAAGACCATGTGTTAAATACATCCAAATGTTCCAGGGCTGGAACCTTCCAGAGAAGGTCTAGTAAAAAGAAGTTAGGTCAGGGAGCTGTGCCCCTGAATGAAGGTGTCAGATCATGTCCTCCTCTCTCTCTCTCAGGTTGCTTTCCACCCTCCATGAGGTGAATGTATCTCCCCAGCATGTGCTCCTGCTACAGTGTACAGCACCAGTACAGGCCCAAAAGCACAGGAGCCAGACAACTGAAACTTCCAAAGCCGTCAACCAAATAAACCTTTCCTTAATACAAGCTGCTTATCTCAAATATTTCACCACAGCGTTGAAAGTAATATAAAGAAAAACTTAAAGACAGCCAAAGGAAAACAAACAAACAAACCCCAAAAACATGAATTGGGCCAGCAGAATTTTTCTGAAACAATACATGAAAAGCACCTTGAAAAGTATCTGTGAGATGCTGAAAGGCGGCGGGGGGGAAGATAAAGAAGAATGAAAAAAATCAATCTTGGAGATATCTATATCTCAAAAAAAAGTAAAGTTTTGATTGAGAACATAAAACCAGAAAAAAATTAAAGAAAATTCTGTGATGATTTGTGTTTGTGTCCTGATTTATAAAGATGACTATATGAGAAAATGGAGAGGCCAATGCCACTGGAAGAAAAGCATGATATTGTAACCATTCCCCTAGAAATGGGAGACTTAGGGCATCCCATAGGCCACACGGGGAACCAACAGAGGTAGTCCGAAAGCAGAAAGCAGGAACCACAGCCTTCACCTTGGGTTGCGCAGGAAAAGCTAGCTGGAGTAGGATGAACAGCCAGCTGCGGGCAGGATTGAATAATTCCAGCAGGCTTCCGGCAGTAGGGACTGTCTCAAGTTGTCTCATCCTTGGCCCTAGGTGGATACAGACAAAGGGAAATATTGGCTGAGTATGAAAGAGTGGGAAAAGGAGATGTCAGGGGTGTGGATTATTTAGTTGCAAGCTTCGTAACAAAACTAGCTGACTACTGCCTCTAAACATTGGCTAGCTGGGAAGGACAGTCTTTCTCCAGACAGACAAGCCCTTCAATGATGTCAAAACTCATAAAATATAGAATTTAAAAAACATGACTCATGTCATTAATCCTCTAATGTGTTGATCCCTGATTGAGGAAACACTGGAGTGATAATAAACCATTTAGGGAACAGAGCATGCATTTATTTAAGCAGCATTTAAGTCATTTTATTAGTAGTATACCAAGAGGTACACAGCAGATACACAAGGAGTCCTTGTAGTTCATCCTCCTAAGTTTCCCACTTACACAGCATTGTTCAGGAAAATGGATCTGGAAAATTGAAGAGTCTCTAACAGCAGTTTTGTAGAGCCGAAAGATGTATTAGAAATATGCTATGATCAAAGTGGCAGGTCCATCAGTTATGTTGTTGGAGAATATGAACTGATAAATTAGTAAAGTACAGGTAGAGACCTGTGTGTGTGATCAGGAAGAAATAATTGTCGTGTCTGAAGATGCACCAAGAGGTGTGAATGTAGAAGAGTATGAGGCAGTGGGAAGTGGTGGTCCTCACTCTGAGGCTAAGGGGATGACTGCTAGGAGGAGGTGCCTTCCAGGGAAAGCAAAGATCTCCTTAATGTTTAAAATGGCACAGGCCATGGTAACCTCTGCCAGATTTCCCTTTGGGCAAGGATAAAACAGAGTATGTGTTTGGTGGAGAGCAAGGAACAGACCAGGATCATTTGGTAAGCAGAGACAACAAGATCAGAAACACATGTAATCCCTGATGGAGAAAAGCATAGCTGTATTTGGTCCAATTTTTGCCTCTGGAGAAGCAGTCCATGGGTATCACTGGAGTGAGGATTTAGTGTCTTTGTGAAGTTGTCCCCAATGCAGAGGGGTGAAGCAATCTTCATGGATGAGCTTGTGGGTTGGGGCCATATTATCTGAGGAGATTTAATGGGCAGCAGTGAGCTTTTAGGCCAAGGCAATGTTAACTGGGACAAAGAAGTTGGGAGTACCATTTTTAAAGTGAATATCCACTTGGGCTGATTTGTCTCACTGGCCATGTTTGGTTGACACAATGGCTTAGATGAAAGACTTGGGTCTCCATACTATAAACTGATGAAAACACCCAAATTGATAATAATAAGATAGTCAACAGAATGATCTACAGCTATACTTGAGGGGATTTTGCTTTTGTTTTTTGGTAAAAGCTTAGGTTGAAATTGGTTCCATGTCACATGAACAGGTACTGCCTGGCCTGTGGGATAATCCATGGTTAATATGTCCAGGAGAGTGGATGCCCTCTATCTTGCCTCCAGACCTTATGGCATTAAGTTCAAACATTTTAAAGGATAAATAAAGGGCCAATTCAACATGGAGGTTTATTTGGGGATTCCTCTATCAGATGGAAAATTTGAAAGGAGTTTTTGAGGAGACCAGTATGTCTCTCAGTTAAACTAGCTATCTGTCTCAGTTAAACCACCTATCTGATACCTATTAGGACATGAAAGTTATTTTGCATGCTGCTTTCAAGACTGCTGCATTGTGTATTTTGAAAAATGAAATGTGTTTCTTGGTTATTACTAGTAATGTTTTTAACTCCAAAGAGAATACAAAAGGTCCTGACAAACTCCTGTGTTGAGATCTTAGTATATGTGGAGACAAGAGTGATTTTGATTTATATTCTGGTTATTTGTGAAGCAAGAGATTCCCAGAACCTTTTACACATGCAGAATCAACTTCTACGTAAGAGCTCAGTAATTTATAATAAATGCAAAGATGGGAACTTTTGCTGGTCAGGGAGTTCATTGCTAAGATGACTCCCTGAAACATGGCAGTGGGTGGAGCTTTGAGTAGTGTCCTTTGTTAGGGACATCCTGGCTGAGGGGTGGAAACCAGAAATGTTCCACTGAGCTCCCTCACATCAGATGCTTAGCACTGACATTTGCAAAGCCTATAAGCTTCTGTCATTGCTATTTGCTCAATCCTTCATGACTTCCCAGGTTGCTGAGGGCTCTGTAGGAAAGATGAACTCCCCTAGCACCAAATCACCTGGCTAGGCTTTGAGCACAAAGAAGGCACCCTTTCCTGTAGGTGGAATACAGCAGAAGGTCAAGGTTTGATCCCTTCCTGCCTTAGGGCAGCCACAGCAGATTTTCTGAGCTTTTAAGGTGCTAATTCCATGACAGAAAGCAGGATGGGCAGCTGAAGGTGGAGGATCACAGGCTTGGAGTCTGTGAGAGCCTTGTTATGGTTTGGATCTCAAGTGCTCCCGAAAAGCTCATATGTAGAAGGCTTGGTCCCAAAATGATGTTATTCAGAGATGGGGCTTTTGAGAAGTCATTGGATGATGAGCCTTATGACTACTCAGAGCCCTTAGCAATTAACCCATTGATGGATTTAAAATTTGATGGGCTAAACACTTCTCAGATGGGCTGCTAGGAGGTGATGGAAACTTAGGAGGTAGTGGATTATTAGGGTATTTTCCCTGGGCTAAACACTTCTCAGATGGGCTGCTAGGAGATGATGGAAACTTAGGAGGTAGTAGATTATTAGGGTATTTTCCTTGAGGGCTGTAACTTGTCCTTAGCACTAACCTCCCCCCCCATCATTCTCTCTCTCTCTCTCTTTTTTTTTTTGGCACCGGGGATCAAACTCATTTCCTTGAGCTTACGGGGCAGACAGTGGAACCACTGAGCTAAGTCACCAGCCCTCCATCATTCTCTGTTTTTCTCTCTTTCCTAGCAAGAGGTGAGCAGATTTCTTCTAACATATCTTTCTGCCATGAGTTTTCTTGTCTCACCATGTTTCTAAAAGTAATGAAACCCATAGACTATGGCCTGGAAACACTAAAACTGGGAGCTAAAAAATTTTTCATCCTTTAGGTTGACTTTTCCCAGGTGTTTTGTCACAGCAACAGAAAGCTGACTAATGCAAGACTTTATTTCCTGGGGAGGCCAGAATGTAACCAGCAATTCTTTAAATGATGTATAACAGAAGGCCAAAGGATCAGTTTCTTGAATTGTGAGTCATTGAGCAGTTATTTGCCATTGTGGATGGTTGAGAGGCTTCATAAGACATGAGAAGAGAAGTGAGGGGAAACTTTAGTGGTCTGACTTATAAAAAGATTTCTTAGCCTGTCATAGTGACCTACACCTGTAATCTTAAGACTGCAGGAGGTTAAGGCAGAAAGATCAGGAGTTCAAGCCTGGAATACTTACCAAGATTATGTCTCAAAACAGAAAGTAAAAAAGGACTAGGGATATAGTTCATTGTGAAAATCCTGGGTTCGATTCACAAGACTAGAAAAAAAAAGATTTATTTGGAATAACACCAAAATATAAACCCTAAAAGAAAAACATGATAATTTAGCTTCATTAAATTTAAAACTTAGATTCTTCAAAATACACTATTAGAGATCTGAAAAGACAAAGCAGGGACTGAGATGAAAATACTTTCAAAGCAAAGGACTTAAACCAAGAATGTAGGAGCAATTTCCAAGCTTTACAATATGAAAGTAATTAAGTCATTTACAATGAACAAATGAATTGAGAAAACACTTCAAAGAAAGTATACATGGTACATGAGCACTTACAAATATTCCACATTATTAGTCACTAAAAACACTATAAATCACTAGGAAACAACCCAATATACCACTCCAATATCTACAGTTAAGAGGCAAAAACTGTTGACCATATGAGGTATTTGTAAGGATGTAGAGGAATTAGAACTTTCATATTCCTGGTAGAAATATAAAATGGTACAGCCATTTTGGAAAACAGTTTGGCATTTGTTGAATTAGACACATGCTTACCATGTGATTCAGCTATTCAACTCATAGATATTTAGTTAAGAGAAATAAATCTATATGTCCACAAAAAGACATGTATAAATGTTTATAACAGCTTTATTTATAATAGCCCAAACCTGAAAATAACCTCAATTCCTACATATACAGGATTTTGTTGATGTATTTTGATTTATCAATAAAATGAATTAATACTCAACTGTGAAAAAGAATGTACTATTGATACATACAACAATATGGATAAATCTCAAAGTATGTGTGTTGTGTGAAATGGTCCAGAGAAAAGGGACTGTATATTGAATGGCTTTGTTTCTTTAAATCCCTGGAAGATTCACATTTACCTAGAGTGAAAGAAAGAAAATCCATGCTTGCTTAAGGCTAAGGATTGGGTATAGAGAAATGGAAGGAGGAATCTCAAAGGAGTAAAAGTAAACTCTGCGGTTAATGGACATATTTATTATCTTGATTATGATGCTGGTTTTATGAATAAGTATGTGTGAAAAAATATCAAAATATGCATTTTTGGAGTCAATAAAACACCTTTTTCAATGATAATTTAAGATATATGCAAGGGAGAATAAATATTGGTGGCAAGATGGAATCCAAAATATCATAATCTCTGCAGATGAAAAGGAAAAGGAGAAAGAGAGGGAAAGAGAGAGAAAGGGACAGAGAAAGGGAGAGGGGGGAAGAGAGAAGAGGGAAGGAGAGATTATCAATTGAATTTTAAGATCAGGAAAGAAATGTACAGAGTAAATAAGTAGATACATAAATAAACATTTACACACTAGGAGACAGATGATAGGTGATAAATAGAAAAATGAGAGACAGATACATTAAGCATGTTGCTAGTAGATGGACTGGTTACCTAGCTAAACAGATAGGAGACTATATAGTTAAAACAAACTGTTCTCTTTCTCAGCTTTTTGGCCATCACAATAAACTCCATAATATAGGAAAGTCCTTATTTTCCAAAATTGCAAAGCCAAGGTGGAGGAGGTCAGTGGTCCAGCCTGGGGCTGTAAAGCTCCAGGGAAGTCCATGTCTGAGCCCCTTAAAATTATTTCTTCTGCCCTTGATACAATTGGAAAGGGCTGAGGGGGAATCCCTTCTCTCCCAGCCTTTATGCCCAGAGCTTTGTCACTCTCAAAAGACACTTAACAGCAGACCCATATTTCTCACTTAACCCCTGTACAGATTTAACCATGGCTATTCAGGATTGTAACACGAATTTGTTGAAAGTTCAGAATGTTCTCAGCATATGATACTGCAACTCTGCTGGGAGAGTTTAGTTCATTTTGTGGCACTTCTGTTGCCCTAACAAGATATACAATAGCATTGAGCTGCTCATCAGATGATTTCCAGGCACAAAGCACTTTGTGGATCTATTAGGAAGCCACAGGGTCAATGCCTAATGCTTCTGTGGGCTAGGACTCAGGCTTTTCAGTTTCCCATTCTGGATGGGCTCTGAGGGAAAGAATAAGGCTTTTAACTGGTGAAAGAAGTAGGAAGAAATGGCTACAAAATTTCATAAATGGAAATAGCTCTTATATTAAATCCCCAAAACTCTTATCACTGAATATTACACTTGTCTTGAAAAAGAAAACCCAGTATAATTACATGGTGCTTCTTTTTTAATGTCATAGGTTAAACCAAAAAATAAAACTAAATAAAAACCTAGCCATAGAGCACAGAGAAAGCCCTTGTGTTAGTTAGCTTTGCATCACTGCGACTAAATACCCAAAATAAAAAACTTAAAGGAAGAATGTTTCATTGTAGCTCCATTGCTATTGGGCCTGTGGTGAGGCAGAGGATTAGGGCTGGGTGCATGATGAAACAAAACTACTCACCTCATGGGGGCCAGAAAACAGAGAGACAGGAAGGTGCTAGGATCCCAGTGTTCCCAGTGGCATACCACCAATGACCTAACTTCCTCTCATTAGGCTCCATCTCCTAAGGAAACCACCTCCCAATAGTACTAGGTGCTCACAATTAGTCTTTAGCAGAGAGAACTGTTATGGGATTCAAACTCTAATGGCATCTAAAAATTTAAATTCTTCCAATATTAAATTTTGCCTAAGAAGAGAAAAAAAAGCAAAATTATTAGTTAATGATGGTTAATTATAAGTTTGATGTGTATGAATAATATAATTAACTATAAGAAAGATTATTTGCATTCCAAGAAAATTTTTGTTCTTTTCTTTTCCCTCCCTTGCACCCTTATAAATAGTGAAAATAATAGAGAAATAGGTAGCTTGATATGGAATTGTAGAGCTTTTAGATGTGCAAAATAAATAACTGGGATTATATGTTTTTTCAACAAGCAAGAAATCACTTACTTTATCACAAAGCTAAAGACACCAAAAATATTATCCTGGCACTCTTAGAATGGTTAAATTGTCAAGTTAAAAGTCAGGAAGAAAGGGCCAGGGGTTTAGCTTGGTGGTGCCGCTGCCTGCCTCACAAGCAAAAGGTCCAGAGTTCAATCCCCAGTACCAAAGAAAACTAAATAAAAATAAAAAACCAACAGAAGTCACCAAGAAAAATTTTTCTATCCATTTAAAATAAGTCATTCTAATATTGTAAGTTTAGTACCAAGATGGGGTCCAGAGGGTGTTTTTCTGATATACTTAATGTATATGATTGCCCAATTCAAATTTTCCTGAATGAATCTATACAATTAACTAAGAAAGGTCATTCTAACTTATAAATGTGTCTTCAAATTCAGTTTGTCTCACCTCATAGCACCATGAAGCATTTCCTCAGTTGTGCTAGTAACTTCCAAGATGATTTACCATTAAAATCCACAAATATATCCCAAATATCCTTGATTCCATTCTTGTAAAAAAAAAAAATCAAGATCTACCATTCTCTATGACTTCTCTAAATCCTCTTAAACATTTATATATTCTTTATCTTAGTACAGTCCTCAGGGTTCAAAAAATGTTCTTGTTCATAAATGATTAAGTGAATATGGTAAGTTCTTTAATTTAGGTTCTCATTTAATTCTCACCATAACTTAGAGGCTATTATTGTCCTCTTTCTATAGATAAATTTATGGCACTGACAAGGTAAGTAAATGTACCAGGGTTATAAACCTAGTGGATACTAGAATTATAGCACAAATTCAGATGTTATGAATTTTTTTCAATAGCTTCATGTGTAGTCATTCTTCTGTATTTTGGAAATAATATCTTGGCTCTCAGAGATTGGAAGGAAATGTATTGATCCTACCTAGCATCATGACTTTATGGAAAAGAGATTATTACTTTAAATATTGGAAAATGATAAAAGAATTGGTTCTACCACTAAGTATATTATTTTTAGAAATGAATCGTTCTGTTTTTTTTAAAAAATCCAGTAATTTTTCCTATTTTCATCTCCACAAAAACATAATAAAATATTATCATTACAATTGGTAGTTGAATAATTACCATCATGATTCTATTTAGAAAATTTTATTTGATAAGCATTGTGCGAGAGACTATAGCTGTGTTATTTTGTCCCTATTTGAGGTTTAAATTTCAAAAAAGTTTTAAATATAACAAATTTAAATATAACTTTTGATGAAACTAACAGAGATAAATGAAAGGAAATAGTTGGAAGATGCAACTGGAAGCAGTAACTTTGACCATAAAGATGTTGCCTATTGTCAGTAAAGGACTTCTCTTTCCTAGGTCTGACCTTTGCTTGTTCCACAAAGTCATCCTATTTTACAGGAAGAATGTCACAAATCAGCAATACAATGTGTGTGGCTCACCAATTCTTAAAGCTGTTTACTTAAAGCAACAATACTTTCCACTGTGCATTGTGAATGGAGAACTGAAATGAATGTAGTACCATTGCATTTAATTAGAAGATTTAGTCGGGCAGACAAGAAAATCCCCTAACCAGAAATAGCGACATGTGGGCTAGTGTTCTAGCCACTAGTAATTGGTTAATGGTACAGAGAATCCCAGTGAAAATCCCACAAGATATTCGTACTATTAGTGTAAACCGAATTCAAAGCTTTGGTTTGCTTGCTTGAGTATTATGTGCACTTACGAGATTAGATTAATAATAGCCCAAACGGGTTGTGTTATGGCAAGTACAATCTTAATGTTTCATGGCTTTAACCATATTATTTTAGCAAGTCCCAGGTCTTAAATGAACCTCATTATTACAATCTAAGTGACTTTGAATGAATTGAAACCCATAACAAAAAAATCTAAGTCTCCCCTTCCATTTCCTCCATTTTGTCTGTGATCCTATAGCCCTAACCTGGTTCTCAAACCTTTGAAGTATCTTATAGTCCATCCTTCACTGTAACATCTCAGCTAGCAGTACAGTTCTCAGCATGCCCACAACTCTTTCTAGCCACTCTTTCTGAGTCATGTCTTCTCTATAGACTCTGTGCAATCTGTCATTTTACTCCTGATGGAGACTAGAAGCCAGCTGTTAGGCATCTAAGATGCCAGATGCACCATTCTGTTGTTTCTTCCATTGCCATGGTCACATTTTTTTTTCCTTTGGTGTTGAAAACTCTTAGTGACTCAGCAGCATCTTACCTAAAATTAGGACTCCACATTTTACCCAAACAAGCAGTGAACTTCATGTTTGTCATTACTGGCTAACTCAACTTCTCTCTCCCTTATCGTTTATCTATGTGTCAGGATCCTGTTATAAAATTCCCCAGCCCTGGAGTCCAAGAGTTCCCTCTGACCCTTTTCTTCATGCCCATGTTTTAGGACCTAACTTGTCAATCACTGAGAGCTACCTGGGAATCGTTCCCACTGCCCTTTCCTTTCAGGCCTACTGGGTTCAGTTGAAGCTGTACAACTGTCTGCCTATCGCTCCATAGTTCTTTGCACAGCAGCCTTTCAGACTCATCTCCCTTCTTGCAAGTCCAATCTCCCTTAAGACAAACAAACGAAAAGCTAATATTTTGAAACATTCAGGATTAACAGCACTTTGTTACATATAATGCAGTTTGTTTTTTCTAATGTAGGTCTTTGCACTTGCAGTGTATATACAGGAGACTGATGTCGCCGCAGGGTAGGCTTGGTCTGGAATTCACAGCAGAGTGTACAGGCCAAAACTTGGGGCTGTGAGGACTTTGTCTCTTCCAATGCTATGTGTAGCTCCCTCCATCTCATTGCTTCACTTCTCAGAAATGGTACCGCCTCATTAGGAAGGTAATCCATACATCAGCATCAGGTATCTACAAAAGGAGCATCTAAGTGTAAGTCTATCAGGTGAAGAGCTTATATAAGCCACAGTTAAAACCATATCTCAGGATATGAAAAAAAAAAGTTCAACATGATTGTCCAGCAATGGTGAACTATTCAAATAAGTTATATTACATCATTGAGTCATACGTAGTATTCTTTCAAAGCAGATTTATTGTCATGAGGAAATATTCATGATAAAATGCTTCAAAATGATATCATTGTAGTAGTCATATTACTCCTGAGATCTCCCTGAATGTTCAGCATTTTACCTATGTTCCCTTTTAAAATGTTCATGGGAAAGCAGGAGATGAAATTGTTCAAATCTGACATTTTTTTTCACTCATCTGCATCATTTTAAATTTGGCAAGTGAATAGTAAATTAGTTTATTAATCAGAAAATATTATTTCAAAAAGCTAAGTATTAATTCAAGCCCAAACATGATTAGGCATCTTATTTATATCTTGTCATAGCAATCTTGCAAGTGGCCTCAAAGGATCATTAATCATACTCTGCTATTATCATCTGTGCACTTCACTGGAATAGATGTCCCTTCCTAAAATGTGGTTTTCTTAGAGGAAGGGCCATGTTTGTGCTTTAAGACAAATAAGTTTTCCTAGAATTTCAATAGGAAAACTTCACCGCAGGGTACCATAATAAGAAAGCACATTGATACCCAGAAAAGGTGCAAATTTCCAATGATGAATGTCATTATATTGTATATCTAAAATGTACCAATTATTAGAATGAATAGTCGATAATGTAAAATAGGAATAAAAGGTCCAAAGGGGTAGGGATAGTGGGAGGCACAGGGGAAAGGAAAGAAGGGAAAGGAAAAATGGTGAGAAATGGAAAAAATGGAAATAAAGTCTTTGTAAATAGGGAAGGGTGGAGGGCGTGAAGGGAGGGCTAGGAATGGGGAAAAAAATAAGAACAAAGATGCATTATATAAAGGTACAATTCCCAATGAGAAATGTAATTGTGTTGTATACTTACAATGTACCAATAAAAGAATTTAATACAAAAAAAGCTACTATTTTTATAAAAAAGTAGTTTTAATTGTTTACAGTAAGAAGTATAAAGAATAAAACTCTCAAATATGCCAAATATCTCCATAAGCTTAATGGCCTCATTAGCAATGCTGACATTAATTTATAATAGGAAAGCATGCAGAGACATAATATACAAAGTATACAAAGAATACACAAATTAGAAGGTGGAATACTCCCTCTCAACAAAAGCCCCAAAGCATAAATGCAATTAGCATACCTCATTTCTTACGATTTATTGCAAAACCCCTGAACATTCACAAATGCAACACATATGGGTAGGTATGTATTTCTGTGTCTGTATTTACGCACAATATATGTGTGCATTTATGGCATACCTAATAAAGATTATCATGTACACATCAGAAAAAGAAATCATATATAGCTATATATGATAGGTATATATATATATATATATATATATGTCATGAGCACTTGATTTTGCTACTTAAAATACCTATTTTTTGTATTCAGCAGAGTTTATCATAATTTAACATTTCTCTATTTTAGACACTTCGGTTGTTGCCAAAATATTTTAAGATTATTTTTGCAGTCATATATATGAAAGGTGTGTGTGTGTGTGTGCACACATGTGTGTGTGTGAGTGACTTGCAGAACTCCCAGCTGAGTATTTATTTTGAAAATGGAAATACATCATCAAGTTGCTTGCCATAAAGTATGGAGGAGACAGCAGCCCACTGCCTGGCGCTCTGGTTCTGGGGAGAAATCCACCATGGCATTAGTCTTGAGAGAGAGATGAATAATAGTAACCTGCTGTTAACTTTATTTGCACTTTTAAAAATTGTGAATAAAATGGAGAAACTAAATATATTTATTGGGCATTTTACTGATGCCTTTGTAAATTTCTGGTGTCCTTTTAAAATTGATTCATCAGAATTTTTATTCACTAAAAACAAACAAACAAAAAAGGCTTGGTCAAGTGATGAACTTATTTTTTCCTAAGTTGACTCTATCTTTATATTTCTTAAAATTAGTACTTTTATTGTTGTTTTGGGGAATATTTTTTATCAAGTATAAAAATACATGCATTTGGTGTTTGTTAGCAAGACCTGCCCACTCCACTATGATTTAAAATATTCACCTAAGCCAGGGGTGTTGTGGGGCAAATGCCTTCAAGCCCAGCACTCTGGGAGGCTGAAGCTGGCAGGGTGAAGACTGAAAGTTCAAGTGTAGCCTGGGCAGCTTAGTGACTTAGAAAAACCCCGTCTCAAAATAAAAGTTTTTTTAAAACAGCTTGGGTATATAGCTCAGTGTGGGGACCCTGTGTTTAAAACTACAGTGCAAGAAAATATTCAGAATAAAATATTCACCTACTGCTTCTTCTAAGTGCTTTACTTCCTGATTAGTACATCAGGATGGTTTTGTTCCTCTCTTCCATGGAATCAGTGTCCTCCTCCCTTACCTGACCCACCTCCTATGACTTTTCCTAAGAGTACAATTTGTGTAGCCCATGTCTTCAGGATAGAATTTGTTTTCAACCTTGGTGGCTACACCCGGTATCTGTCCTCTTTCTTATTATTGTCAAAGTTGGCTTTTCAAGACCCATCTTCCTCTAGTTGGGGATATAGCATAGGATCCAGACACGTTTTTGCACCTGCAATAGTATACACTGTTCATTTCACCTTCATTTTTTACTCCTCATTAACTCAAAGCAAGGGGCTTTTGGCTTCTCCCGTTCTGGTGCAGAAGGCAGGATAAAGAGCACTTGCATTCACCCATCTGGCCTCGCCACAACCACCAATCTCAACACCAATTCTCCTGGCTCTGGTGAGGGCTGAGAGGCTTGGGAATCTCCTGTGTCTTCATGCGATGGGTTATTGGAAGTTTTGGCCGCCAGCCCTCTCCACATTTTGAGTGCTGCTGATGTAATTTTGTCATTACTTGTTTGTTTTCCTTATTCTCATGCAGCGAAGTTGAAGGGTGGGAGGGGGAAGCATTTGTGATCTGGCTTTACTCCTCTATCTTAAATAACAGGAAGTTCAAACTATTGTAATCATTTTAAAATCATCCACTGCCATGGGAAAATTGCTAAAATAAATAGCCCACAGCAATCACTTCTGCAGAGAAAATTGTGTCTCTTGAGAAAAGATATTAAAATCCAAGGAAACTTTCAAATGAGAATTTCTATCCACGTTATTAATTGATCCATACTAAAATAGGGGAGCCATCTCTTGTTTTAAATCTTCTTTGCAAGTAACAATTCTTATGAAATTCTTCAAAGGCACTTACATTTGAAAAGATATAACATTAATCCTTTTGGTGCTTTGTTTCCCATCACCATAAAATCTGGCAGAAACAACATAAAATAGTAAGATAGGATACTAATATAACAGTGAAGCATATGGATTTTTCCCCCATGGCAATTCAACAGCTGTTCTGTGGGTACCAAAGACTTTTACCATTAAAACAATACAGGAAATTAATAATTCTAAACATAATTTAGATCATTACCTTATTTATGAATTTTAAGACCAACTCAGGTTTTAAGTATTTGTAAACAGGCTTTAGATAAATGTCACAAATTTGTATCATTGCAGAACTGATTTGACAATATTGAATAGCCAAGCCCTAACATTTTCATAACAATGTCAAGTTCAAATAATCAGCATAGGAACTCTATTCTTTCCTCATTTCACACAATCTTTGACTTCTCTTCACATTTAAAACACTTGAGTTTTCACAAAGCTGATGTGATGTGATGCTTTAAAAAAAAAAAACAACATACGAATCTGAGTTCAACGTTTGGGCTATGACTCTATATAAGCTTCCTGATTTTTACTCATGCAAGGTCTATGGAAGTTGCCCTGCAGGACAAATTTTCTTCTATACCTCTAAAGATGAACGACTCCTACCAAGGGGAGAAAATTTGCCTCAAGCTTTCAAAATGTGATATCCACGTTCATTACATGTGCTCCATCCCAGTCAACTGGAGTCCAATCCACGGAGCCGAATCGCCACCCGAGACCTCATCTGCCGTTTAGAAAATGACTTTCCAAACCACAGAGGGTGAATTTGGAACACACCTCTCTATCTACGGGTTTGGTTATTTTTTTTTTTTTCTCTCAGAAGAGTTCACACCAGTGATAAACACAGCAATATCGTGTCAGACACTGATCTTTCTTCTGTCAAAAAAATGTTTTTTCCAAGCCTCCCCTATAAGGTCTTAAACTACAGCCCTGGGCCTGTGGATTCCTCAGAAGCTACCAGATTGTGCAATGTACTAACACAAAATGTCATATTACAGCCTTGCTACAGTCACATCCAATAAGTAATCTGGCATGAAGAAAAGTTAACTGAATTAGTGGCCAATTGGGACACTTTGTGACCTACTCTTTAGGAACCAAGTCCCCTGAACTTTTCCATTCTGCTTTGCCTTCATACTTTAATAGGGACCGGATCCCCATTAACAATTGAGCAGCGACAATAAGTGCCATCAGGAAAAGGAAATTCAATTTTCGTGGGGGATGACAGCCTTACCTTTTCGCGCTTAATTGGCCGTATTGTCTCCAAAAGTTAATTGGTTACTTAGTCCAGGTAGTTAGTAAAATGTTTAGCTGCGTCAAAAAGCTCAGGCTCCCACTGTTAATGGGGCATGAAATGGAATGTTTGATACTGCAAATAAAATCAGTGATATTCAAGGATGTTATGGTAGGTAATGCGTTGAAACTGCCATTTAATGGGTCCTGGAAGATTAGGGTAGTGTCAGCCGGAACCGCCCGGTCTCTTTTCTGACATTGTTAGTTGCCTCTTCATTTACTTAACGGCTGTCTGCACTGATTACATAGGCATAAAACTCCCTACAAAAAAACAACAAAGACACGCTCTATTAGCAGTCCAATTAGAACTATTTGCATATTACAGTTCATTTCTGCTTAAGTGAATCCCTAATACAACTTTAGGAAAAAAAATTCTATTGTGTCATTTGAAAGAAAGAGAAAAGAAAAGCTTTGAAGGTGATCACCTTGCCTTCCTTTCTTTTTCTAGTTCATTCTCTCCCTCTCTCTCTCTCTCTGATATTATCATCTACTTTAAGTATATTATCTACTTAAGTATACTTTAAGTAGGAAAAGAGAAAATTAAAACTTTAAACTTGAGACATTGTTTAGAGATTCGTGTAGAGATGTAAACATCCCTGTGATAATTTAGTTCTTCAAAAATCCTGAATCATCACTGTCTAGAAAGGTAATATATGTACTTCTGAGAGATACTCCTAGTTGATTTTGCATCAGCTTTGCCCTCGCTTTGTAGCAAAGCAGTTAACAACTCTAAAAATGTCCCTGGTGACTCAGAGAGCCCTTGATTCCATGTCCATTACCTACAAACAGTTATGGAGAGCAGGAAACAGCGGTCTAGTGTCTGCCTCTGTGTGTCTAAGGTACTAACTATGTATCCTGGGGGCCTGCTCAAATGCACTTAGTATTAACACATATTACATCATATGAAATCAGTGAGTAGTAGGGTTAAAGCAAGACTTCAGTTTGCCAGATGTTTCTGTAATTTTCTCAAACTTTGTCCTTAAAAATAGAAACACCTGATGGCTATTGATAAGGGCATTAGGAATTTTTCATTAATATTACTATTATTATTCATAATAATCATAAAGAGGTCAGAGGACCTCTTACTGAGATTAGAAAGGAATATTTCCCTGGAAGAGTTCCTCATATATCCTAATGATCTAGAAGTAGTATGCATTCGTAGGTTCTTGCTTTAAAAATGGATGGAGTGTTCTAAGATAGCAAGTGAAATCTATAAGGGATATTTTCAAGATGCTCTATAGAGATTCAAATCATTCTCAAATCTCTCCATGGCATCTAGGGCAGATACAAAGATTGTACAAAGAGTTCTTCGATGGCCAAGGAGACCATTCAGTGTGAAGAAGAAATGCTGTGACTGTACTCTGCCTGTTAGGTACTGCAGTGGGAGGAGGAGGATACTGACTGTGGACGAGACGTGACAGAGCTCTCTGGTTGGGACCAAAGGTAGCATGGATGGCAAGAGAACAGAAGCCGTCCCAGAAAGTGTCCAACACCAAGGGTCTCTCCTCAACCATAGCAGCGAAGCACAATGATGGCTTTTCAACCTAATGTTGAGCATTGTATTGGGGCTAGGTAAGATAGTCCTTTGAATAAATAAATGCACAGAGCACAGGACTGGAAAACAGACCTGAAACATCTGGACTCCACAGCAGAAGACTGAGTAGCCCAGGAGGGAAGGGACATTTTCTTTTGGGGGATTGCTCTGAGTGGAGCCTGATGGAGCTGACATAGCTTACTTTAGTCAGAGTCCTGGTAACTCCTGTCCCTGGTTGATATCCAGGCCCTTAGATTTTCTTAGTCTCAGTGCCAGGAAAACCTAACTGATGTATCCTCTCAACCTGAGCAGATTCTAAAATAACATCTGTGAATGGAATGAATTGCAACCTTGTGAATGAGACTCAGCGTAGTTACCTAGGACAGCCCTGGATCAGTTGGATGTACACAAATACTAGCTGAGTTTTCCAAAGCCCATGGTTCCCATTTCCCTTTTATCTGGGTGTCAGGGCACCCACTTCTGTGACTATCTGGATTTGCCAATCAAAAGAGGAGTTCAGGTGTTGCCCATAGAAACTAGGAGAGCTGGGAAGGAGATTATGAAAGGTGACCGAACAACAGTTGAAGAAACGTGAGCGATTCCTGGCTGGCCTTCTTTCTTTTTCAGGTCTCATCTGTTATTTTAAGGGTAGCATAAGCACAACTGTAAGACGAAACAAGGAGAAAAGGAGGCAACAACTCCTACACCCCCCAACGTGGTGTAAATAAACCAAACCAAACAAACAAAAACCCCAGTCTATCATCAGAGGGAAAGGTATAATCCCTGATCTGGCGTTTTCAATTGTTTTCACCGCATGAGCAGAGACACAGTGTGAAACTTGTTGGCTCGGTCTGCCGTAGGTACTGTGTGGATGCCCCGTGGATCCTTTGCGCCCTGCTCCTGCTTCTATCCAGTTCTCATTAACACCGCCACTAGATGAGCACCTTCGGCGGCCGAGGCAACACCCAGGCCCATTGCCTCTGAGAGGTGGCCCTGCCAGAGGTGGTGAGACAGTGCCAGGGAGGAGCAGGCAGCCTGGAGACGTGCACTTTTGCCCCTGCAAGGAGTGCTTGCACCCCGCCAGGAAAACAGCTCTCCAGAAGAGCACTGCCTGCCAGTAAAACGGACTAAATCAGTAAACAGTGATTAAGGCTCTGCCTCGGCTGACTGTTGTCGCCACCGCAGACACGTGGCTGCGCCTCACTCCCCTCTCATAAAGACACGAGAAAGAAAAAATCCAGGAAGGTCAAAGTTAAGATCAAGAGGGAGTTGGGTGAAGAGTTGGGGAGGAAGAAACATTCACATTCCTTAAAAAAGACATGCTCTGTTCTCCTGAAAAATAAAATGAATATTTGAGACAATTTATTTCCCTCACCCCTTTTTTTTTAATTGGATGTGCAATGAGGATTGTGCTTCTAAATAAAACATCAAACTATGAATGCAAACAGTATTTTGTTCAATTCATTTGTCAGAGTGAGTAATGTGCATAACGTAATCTAAATCCCTGGAATAGGTGGGATCAATCGGAAGGAGCACAACAACTCTTGATATGTGCTGTTTAGTAGAAACATGTCACTTTTTCAAATTGCTTTCTTAATTCAGAAGAATAAATCTCACACCATACACCCAAGTATCCACACATATCTTGCCTTCTACCTACCTATTTACAGATATAGAGATGGTCCTATATACCTGTAATTTCTTGATTTTTAAATTTCCGTAATATGTTAAACAGGTAATCAAAAATACTTTGCAGTTTTCACCATGGAAATGTTTTCATGTGGAACCTATTCGTTGTGTTTGTGCTCTGAACCAAACAGAAGCCCAGCTGCAACTCCAGAACACAGGTATATAATTCAAACGGACTCTGAAAACTTGGAGAAATGCTCCAAGACAGGCAGAATGAAGTCTTCCAAGTACAGGGTCACCACAGCGGAGTAGAAGGAGACAGCAATGAACTCCACAGATAGGGAATACCGGGCTCACAGCAGCTGACTAGCTGACCATGAATGAAAGTGTAGACCTAGGTCCGGAGGACTCACTGGAAGACACTCACCCTGTCGGGCTCTGAGAAGGGGTTGTCCAGCCTTAGAACACCCAATCCGATCCTTCTTCGGAGTAAGATGAGTCAAGTTTATTTTAAAGGAGGAAAAGAAGTGGGACTTTTTAATCAAAAGGATAAAACTTTAAAAGCTTTCAGACTTAATTTCTCTCACAGGTAGATGATAGATCTCAGAGAAAATTGGCAAGTATGTGTGTAGTTTCTTTCTCAAATGGCCCTGTCGCTTATGAAAAACATCTGACATTGTTGTTGGAGGGACTGAAACATGAGGGGCATATGGCATCTTTATCTGAGGTCCCTACAGCAGCGCGGCTCATTGATTATGGTGATGCCGATGCTGCTCACCAGTAGGGCAGGAGCAAGAGAAGATAGGGAGGAAAGAAAGCTCAGGGAAGGGAAGAAAGAAAAGCAAGAATTTCAGGGCACTGTGGCTCTGTAGACACACTGCTTTTGGGAGCTGGGATGATACTTAAATTAGTGCAGAGAGGTTGAATTGTTTGTATTTGTTTCAGAAATGCCAGTATGACATCATGATAATGATAAAAATCAGTGACGTTCACACAAGTGTGAAAAATTCCATTGGTTATTAACAATCATTATCATCTCCACCTTGGTCATGAGAAAACAGAGCTCTAAAAATGTAGCAAATTCACCTGTCAACCCATTATTTCTGGAGAATTCGCAAACATTTAATCAATTTCTTGTTTTAAAAGACTGTCTTAGTCACTGTCTCATCACAAATGCATTATCTGACCCATAACTTACAGGAGGATAGGTTTATTTTGCCTCACAGGTTTTCAGTGTGCAGTCAGCTGGCTTCAAGACAGAAAGGGGATGGTGGAAGGGTCTGACAGAGGAGAGCTCCTTATTTCATGGTGTCCTGGCAGCAGGAACAAAGGGGAGCCAGGGAGAGAGACGTACCCTTCCAGGTCATGCACCCAGTGACCAACGTCTTCTTACACCCCTGCCTGCTGGCAGCTCCCTCAGCCGCTGAACTCATCAGGGGATGAACCCATTCATGAGCACAGCCCCTCCATGAGCCCATGAGGGTTGTGTAGGAACATTCCAGATCCAAACCGCAACAGGGACTTCCACACAGGTAGCCATCTCACTTAATTTTTCTTATTGCTCAATCTAAATTGTTTATATCCATGATGGGAGTGGGGAGTAGAACATCCATCATCACTGAGGCTATGATTCTATTTAATGTTTGACGACAATGGTCTTCATATCGAGCCTTTCTATGTGAAAATTGAGGGCTGGCTACTTAATTTGCAAGATCCAATAAAAAACTAAAACTTGGGACTTGCTTTCCAAGTGTCCAAAGCAAGAGCTGGATTCCCTCCCCCTCAGGACAGCCCCGATTCCACCTCACGCTCAGTGGATTGGAACCTGCAACCTCAGAGGACATGCCATACACCTAGACTGGCACCTGAAAACTTGCCCTTGGAACTCACCTCAAGCCAACAGAACAGGGCAGAGATGTCTCCACTTTGTTCTGCTCCAATCTCCCTCTGGACAGACACTTATCAGACCTGACCCCAAACTGCATCCAGGACCTATGGTACAACTCACGGGGAGGGACTTGCTCTGGTTACATTCCCATAAAGCCAGCCATGGGTTTCATACTAAATAATAATCTTTCTAGAGAATGAAAGAAGTATTTACCTATTTACATAAAAGAAATATTGCAGAATTATGGTAAGTAAATGCTATCCTGAAAAATAGCTGCATTATGAGGCTATGAACGATATCCAGCAACATTCAGAATAGGTCATGGCTGCCTATTTTATTATCCACATTTAGAAGCCAGTTTTAACAGCTTTCTTTTAAAGATAATAATAGTATTTTTTTATATAACACTGTGTGTTTTTAAGTAAAAGAAGTAAATTGTATCACGTCTGAGTTCTAATCCCTTAAAATCTGCCTTTCCAAGAAGTAGCATCTTCAGTAATCTCTGTACACAGTCATTATTAGAGACAATGTATCCCATTAAGACTATATGTTTGAGAAATGGTAAATAACACTGAAACTATCAAAAAGTGATAATTTAATGGAAAAATAATCTCAAATACTCTTTACTCACCTTGGATTTTATTTTTGTAATCAAGATTAATGATAAAGTGTTTTAAAATGAAGAATTATATTACTTTTGAGTCACAGGATGACATCATAAAGAGGAGATAAATATCTTGCACAAAAAACGTTTTACCTTAATTCCGTCAACAGCTAGGTAGGATCATGTCAGTCCTACAAGAGGTCAAGAGAACTGAATTACAGGCTCTTGTGCCAAACTTCTCCTCTCTCAGAGTGCCTATGATCAGACTCTGGGGCCATGGAGGGACTATTTCTTTCATCTTTGCGTTATATTATCATTCTGTCCCTGTTCCAAGTGAAAACAGGGCGAAACTGTGTGTAAGGTGAACCCTCTCTAGATATTTAAAGTTGCCACAGCTCTCCAACTCCAGCAACCACTTCTGGTGTTAAGAGAAATGATGTTCCCTATACTTAAGGAGAAGATTTCTAATTCCCTAGTCTCTGTCTCCATCACACCCCCCCCCAAATCAAACGTGAGCCATGAGAACTGTGATTGTCTCTTCTCTAATGTCCGTCCTACCTTAACAATCAATTTTATGCACTGGCAATAGGGATGTCTGTTTATTCAGCCTATATAATCATCAAAATTAACTCTGTCTGAGATCTTCTTTTGCATTGATCTCCTTCTCTCTAAGGAGATTTTTTAGCCAAAAATATCTGCTAGTTGTCAATGTCATCAATGAGGCCTTGGAAAGGGCCTGGAATTCAAAGTGATTTAAATTCTGAATCTACTCCTACTAGCTTTGTGAGCTTGGCCAAGTGCTTGATCTCCCTGGGGCTGAAATTCTTTAACCAAATGTCGAAGCAATTGCAGTAAATGATGCAACTTACGTGTCCACCAGGCCTTGTAAATCACAAAGTGATCTACAAGTTTGATTACCACTTCTTAATATATGTGTAAAATAAAATGAAATGCTGTTATCCTAGGATTATTGTGAATGAGGTCTTAAGGAGTTGGAGAAGGCCCAATGTACATTTTGATAAATTTGAAATAAATGCAATTCAGAGAAAGAGGAAGGGCAGAGCTGAGTAAGGCTTCCTAGTTTAAGTTGTGGACAACTGAGATATAACTCTAAGACACTAAGTTTAGCGAGGAGAGAAGGAGAAAGAAAATGAAAATGAGAAAAAAAAATTGACTTTCTACCTTATTTCTCTGTCATCAACTCATTCATACTACTAAACTATCCACTATACAGATTGCTCTATGGGGTTGCATTTGTGCTTTAGTGTGCAAAGTTAGTGCTTGTTTGCACACAGAATGAATCCTCTCCAACAGGGAGAAATCAAGAGAAATTATTTTATTTTCGATATGCTCCTGTGTGAACAATAAGATGTAATTCCTAAGGAAAGCATTGGAGAAAGAGAACTCTGTTTTTCTCAGAATGTGGTTGTGGCCCAAATCAGAATAGCAATTGGAAGTGGAAGCAAACGGTCTTAGGAAAATGCAAATCAAAAGCATGAATATACCCACATATATTCCCCTACTATTTTCATCATTGATTAACCAGCCACATGACCTTTTCAGTAAGAGAAATAATTGGCAGTTTTAACAAACGAAAAATTGATCCCATTACTCAGGATAGAATTTTCCACCTTTTTCAAAAGAGATGCTTATTAAAGAGGTCAGTTTCTTCTTTTTTTCCCTTCAGGGTCATGCATATGTAAGTAAGCATGGCTATTATATGCCATCTATGCGAATGGACGGGTGAGCCATAAACACAAACATCTACACGCAGCCAGGTCTCCAGTGCTCCTGTTCGCCAATTACAGTAATGCTGATGACATATCTCGTTTAATGCACATGGCATTAAAGTAGTCCCCCCTTTTCTAGGAAAATCTAATTACACCAAACCCAAGCACTCAATCAAACCTGTTATTCTGTGGCTAAACAGCCTGGCATTAATGCAATTTGAGGAGATCCAGGCTGTGACTGGAAACGTCATGTATTAACAATATCTAATGGGGGCTCCCGTAGGTAAATGAATATGCTAACAAGCAAGATCACTGCTAAATCTAATATCTTTAAGCTGTTTAATTCCAAACAGTCCCTTAATAAATCAATTGACCGGGAGAGCTGATGCCCCTATCAATTATTCAAGAGGGCAAATAAATATTTCAGATGATTTGATAGGAAGGCTAGTGCTGGTCTTACAGAAAGCTTTGCATTTCATTAGCTTCTTGCTAAAAGTTTTATAATGAGCTGAACACAGGTGGCATCCCCACTGCAGAAATGGAAAAGAGGGAAATAAGCGATTGTACGTTCAACCTTCCTCATCTCGGGAACATTCCATTATCCACACTTTTCTTTTGTAATGTGAAAATTGGAGTCAAGTCCTCCTAAGAATTATCATTCTCTGCAATCACAAAGGAAATTAAAATGATCAAAAGTATGTCATATTGAAAGAGTCTTAATTGTAATTCCTATTGGAAATGCAATTATCAGGTACCAATATCTCGAATATAATTCATGCGGTTCCACATCCAAATAACTCTTCACCAAATATTTAATATTATCAATTCCATTTTCCAGAGTAAGAAACTGAGTTTCCCTAGTCATTTATAAAGTGCTGACTAGGTCACTGATGTTTGAAAGCAGTGCTTTTTTTGTTCTTTAGAGATCATTATTCATATCGAAGACATACATTCCTGTTTAACATGATATCTGCCTCATGAATAATCTGCATTCAGTCCTGATCCTGAGAGAGAGAGAAGAAAGAGAAAGAAGGAAGGAGCAATTATTAAAGTGATGACCATCACTTTTCTTAATGTGCATGGATGTGTTTGTATATGCAAAACAGGCTTAGTACAGAAAGATTTTCAAGGAAAAAAATGAATGAAGAGAAGTACCTACCATGGAAGAGTAGACCGGAAGCAAGTGAATACCATTGCTTCTTGACCTACGTTCTGGAGATGGGACTCACAGGCTATTAGCAATGCTTAAAAACTGCTGGTGACTGATATAAGCATTTTAACCTTATCTGTGAAAGGAAAGTAGTTGTCTAGTTTTCCTTAAGCTCTGGAATTGATCAAACAACAACTTTATCAAATTTTAAGATTTCAGGCTGTGAAACTAAAATGGCGTATCATCTCTCAACAACATTTTACAGTTTACAAATGTAAAACCCCTGTTAAATTACTGTAAGCATTATTGTTATGAGAAGTACTGTAGGAGAGAAAAGAAATTTAGATTATCTGAAAAATAAAACTTAATTGTCAGAAGGTTTGCATATAAAAACAGTTGATGACGATTTTTCTAAATAAAAAGATCCATATAAAAATCACTGAATGGGGACTTTCCATGCTGGCAGTTATACGCTACAAAATACTCAATGAGCTATGAAAGAGACATCTCAGCTACAGAAAATCATAATTTAAATGTTAGGTTTGTTCATTTTCAGCTTCATGAATCAATAGAATAAATCCTTCACATTATTCTGTAAGTAAAATCTGGTCATGTTTAAAATCAGGTTTGAAGATGTCTCATCCAGAAGTATATTTTCATGGAGTCATTTAATTAAGTGTTTATTTGCTTAATATTCTAAACCCCACAGAAATCATAGAGAATTTGAGCAAGATGGCAGATCCAACATACAAGGCAAAATTCCTCTTTCTTTCCTGCCTCATATATCTAGTAATTATATAAAAGAAATAATGATTTGTTAAATTCTCTTTGAGAAAGGGAAAGTCATATTTCATCAGAAATTAAAAAGTAATCTTTTAAAGATGGGAGGCATGTGAGAGTGGGTTAAAGAAGTAAAGAGCCAGAAATCCTTTGGAAGAAACCCACTGAAGGAAGTGGAGTTACCGCCTGGGAAGCTGCCCCCGGAGATTCAGCAGAAGGGGTGGCCCTGGCATGACATTCTGGACACCACATGCACAGGGATTGCCAGCCAAGCCAGCTATGATTGTCAGCTTTTCTGAAAGCATCAAGAAAATTACTCTCATGATACCCAGGTTAAAAGGAAAGTTTCTGGGCTCAGCAAGACAAAGCACAAGTGTTTTCTCTTCATGAGACTCCACACACTTCATGTCTACCCATCCCCAGAGGAAGACCTCTGCAACTTAAACTAGGGGACACAACCCAAAAGCAGATTCAGTGGGAAACAGGAGAATGATCACTGTCACCCCAAAATTCATGTTGGAAAATAGATTGTAAAGAGCAAATAGATCAACATATTAAAATAAGCACAGTTAAAATCCTAAGAGAAATGTAAGAATCTATGAAAACAGAACTAAATTTTTGAAACAAAATTTATGATCCTAAAATACAATTATTGATACCACTGATAAAATTGCTGGTGGAATTTTGATTCAATGGGCAAATGGCAGTCAGCAAAATTGAAGAGCATATGTAAAGAACAGATAAACCAGCGAACATTTATACAGGCTCCTATCTGAATAGCAACCAGAAATTTATCTTACATTAACTCTTGCCAAAGTCGAGCTTGAGACCTGGAAATATTTCAGAACAGGAATTGAAGGCACAAATTTGCCATTATTCCCTCCTCGAGGATGCCTACAATTCTATTTTTGGTTTAAAGTAAATCATTGGACCACAACTTACCCAGGCAATAACATCTTAACTTTCCAAAGCAATGTCTTTTCTGAGTTGAGATTTAACATTATACTTTCAGCCTTCATAGAAGGATATTATAAGAAATGTCCTTTTGAAGGATGTTCTGTACTTTCAGAAGATCAGAGTTGAAGACATTGCCCAGTATATTACCTAATGCCCCTTAGATGAAGATTTATATGACACTTTTCATGCTAGACATTTAGCACTAGAAAAATAAATTGTTTTTTCCCAGGAGATTTCCTTTATATGGTGATATGAAATCTATATTTCAATTGGTATCTTTTTTGCTTTGTTTGCCAAAATTACCCTAGCTAAATCTATTAATAGCCAAATGATTCCAAATACATAAAACATATTTTCTGTTCTGTGTAAGGTTTTTATTTTTTAAATTTAACTTTTGTCTTCTGTAAAGATAGGGTAATTTAAAATACTGCATACTTAAGGTGCATAGAACATTTTATACATATATTATGATCCTAAAAATACGATTATTGATGCCACTGATAAAAACACTAGGGGAATTTTGATTCAATGGGCAAATAGCAGTCAGCAAAACTGAATGCATGTAAGGAGAGAGAAGACCAGTGAACATTTATACAGGTTCCTGTCTCAATATCAACCAGAAATTGATCTTACATTAACTCTTCCCAAAGCCTAGCCTGAGGCCTAAAATGTTTCAGAGTAGGGATTGAAGGCATTATTTTTGTAATAAATAAATGAGCCATAAACTGGGTAGGGTGTCATATTTTGTCTAAGATAATAACCTCTATGTAGTGTATTAAGAGTCTAAAGTTTATTAGATTGACTTTTAGTTTCTTAAAATCATAGTAACACATCCTAAATTCCAATTACCCCCAACACTAGCCTAATCTTGCTTTTGCAGCATAGCTTTTGAAGACTTTTTCCTTCACATCTAGCACCTATACCACCTCCAACTTCATTCTCAACTGCTGTAGATGACTTTCCATCCTCCTTAGAAAACTTAACATTAAAATGAAATGTCTTCTTTGACTCACTGTCAATCATGTGAACCTCCCTAAATTTTCCATCCTTATCCTTTCAAGGATTGAGTTTGAAGAAAAAGAGATCTGGAAGGAGAAGCAGAATTTATATTGTATTTCTATTTTACCATACTTTGCAGGAAAGATATACAAGGAAATAGAGGACTTAAACAATACTATAAACCAAGTATATTTAACAGATGTATGCCAACCTGCCCATCAAATGAGACCATAATGTACATTTTTCTGAAGTGCACATAGAATATTTTGAGATATAGACCATATGTAAGCACAAAACAAGTCTTATTTTAAAATGATTGAAACCATACAACATAACTTTTCCAATCACAATGGAATGAAACTAGAAATTCATAACACAAAGAAAATTAGAAAATTCACAAATATGTGATAAAATGAAAGAACGTTTCTCTATCATTTCAAGAAGTAGGAAGAACAGATAGGAATAGAAAATGAAGGTGTGTTTACTTGATTGGCAGTAGGTGAAGGCTTATTTATGGAAAATGAGATCTAGAAATCTCCAATTATTGAATTATTGTAGAAATATTTCTCCCTTCAACTCTATCAATGTTTGTTTGTTGTATTTTTGGACTCTGGTGAATATATGCCACAATTATCACATCTTCATGAAGACTTGACCCTGTAATCAATATATGATTTTCTTCTTTGGTTCCTTGAGTAGATTTTGGTTTAAAATGTATTTGTCTGATCATATAGCCACTTCAGCTTCTTTTTCTTATTGCTTGCCTAAAATATCTTTTTCTATCTTTTTAATTTCAACCCATCTCTTGAAATCTAAAGTGAGTCTTTTGTAGACAATAGTTCCATCATGTTTTGTTTCATTTTATTTTTAATTCACTCTACCTATCTGTATCTTTTGATTGAAGAGCATAAGTGCATTTAAAGTAATTACTGGAGAGGAAAGCTGAACGTTTGCTTTCTGGGATTTGTTTTCTAAAAGTATCTTTCTCCCTCAATTCCTCCTATTATTGCCTTCTTTTGTGTTTTGCTGACTTTTTTTTTGTAGTGAGATGATTTGATTCCCTTCTTATTTCCTTTCTTGTATACATATTTTCTTTGTGGATACTGTACTAGTCATCTTTTCTGTCCTGGACACAATGTCTGACAAATAAAACTTGTAGAAGAGGTGTTTAATTTGGCTCACAGTTTCATTCCATCGCTGGTGGGTCCATGGCAGAAACATGGAGGAAGGTTATTGAAGAGCAAAGTTGCAGCTGAGAAGCATGTTTATGGCAGCTAAGAAGCAGAGCAGGAGAACAGTGCCAGAATTTAAGGGTTGGAGGCCCCAAGGCCACACTTCTGCGACCCATCCAGACACACCTGCAAGTGTGCTCCAACAATCCTTTGGCAGACCCACAGTCCATCAGGCTGATACTCCAGTCGCACCTTCCTGGGTACTGTGGAAATGATATATAATATTCTAAAGTCATAGCAAGTACATTTCAATTGGTACCAGTGTAATCTCCATTGCAAATACAAATTCTACCCTTGACCAGCTCAATTTCCCCCTTATACTTGTAATGTCATTAATTATATATTTGTACATTATGAGACAAATAACATATTTTATAATCATTTTAATGCACTTGTCTTTTAAATCTTGCTGTAAATAAAATGTGAAATTAAAATCCAAAATTCCAATAAAGCTGACGTATTTGCTCATGTATTTACTTTTAGTGGCAATCTTTATGATCTTAATGCAACATTTGGTTACTACCTAGGCTCCTTTCATTTCAACCTGAAGGGCACCCTTTGGCATTATTTTGTGTGGCAAGTCTAGTGGTAGAAAAACTCCCTCAGCTTTTGTAAAACCATGGAATGTCTTCATTTCTCCCTCATTCTTTTCAGGACAATTTTTTTAGATGTTTATGTAATAATGAGTTACTTCATTGTCACAGCTTTTAAGAATCCTTGCTTTGTCTTTTTGGGGGCTGAGGGGAAGGGATACTGGGGACTGAATCCAGGCCCTTCACATTGAGCTATATCTCCAGCCCTTTTTTTAATCTTTTATTTTGAGACAAAGTTTCACTAAATTGCCCATCCTGGGCTTGAACTTGTGATCTTCTGGATTCAGCATCTCAGAGTGCTGAAATTACAGGCATGTACCACTATACGCTGCTTGCTTTATTTTTTAAAGTTTGATGATATTACATCTCTATGTGGGCCTATGGATTTTATCCTATTTGGAGTTCAACATATATTTTAGATTGTAGATTTGTAGATTCAATAAAGCTTAGGAAGATTTTTAGCCATTAAATAAGCCATTAGATTTCAGACTTCTGAAAGTCCCTAGGGCATAGGTTAAAAATCTTGATGCTATACCACAAATCTCTTAGGTTCTGTTCATTTTTTCTTGTACTTTTGTCTTCTGTTCCTCAGTTTTGATAACTTCAATTATTCTATTCAATTGTTCACTGATATTTTCTTCGGCCTGCTCACATCTCTGTTGAACTGCTATAGTGAATATTTTTGTTACTATATATTCAGCTCAAGAATTTCTAGTTGGATTTTTTTTTAATATATTTGCTATCCTTTTGTTGGTATTCTCATTTTGTTCATGCATAGTTTAACCGAGCACCTGTTGTTTCTTGCCCATTCTTTTCTTTAGTGCTTGGAGCCGATTTTAGATAATTGTTTTAAGGCCTTTGTCTAGGAATTCCAATGTCTGGACTTCCTAAAAGAAGATTTTTGCCCAGTAATTTTATTCCGTGGAAAGGGCCACATTTTCCTAATTTCTTGTATGCCTTAAGATACTTTGGGTTGGGCCTGCAAATTAGGCATTTGGCTATTATAATGTGGTAACTCTGAAAATTAAAATCTCCTCTGTTCCCCGGGTTTACTCTCTGTTTCTGCTTTGTTTTGTTTTATTGTTGGAGATTATAGTAGCCTATTGTTCCCAGGAGTTTCCCAAATTATTTGCACAAATGCTACTCCTTGTTGTGTGTCATGACTTGAGTCTCTTCTTTGGGCTTGTGTTCAGCTAAGGATTGGATAGAGATTTCCCTCCGAATCAGGTGATTTCCCAGTCCTTGAACATTGGCTGTGCGCTAGGAGAGGCAGCACTTCAATACTTAGGTCAATTTTGAACCTCGAGATGAGGCAAAAGTGAAGGACTAAGGTTTTCATGGGACTTCTTTGAGTCCATGTGTGCCTGGCCATGTGCCTGACTTTCCACATGTCCCTATAAACATGGCTGCTTTTGAATATCCTACTTTCCCAAAGAACTTCAACCCAACTTCTCCTCCACTCACTATTTGGTCTATTATATGCTCTACTCATAATCTCTTGCAGTGGGTGGATCTCAATTTTACAAGCAATACCTGCCACTTTTCTAACTGAGTTCTATGCTAGGGAAAACTTATACCAATCCTTCAAGAATCTCCCCAGACAGGTTACAACAGATGTCCAGAATAATTTGTAAATAAGGTTTGCTTTGGTTCCTCTGGTGCAAAGAAGTAAGTGGGAGCCAGGTTGCTGCTGTTTCAAACCCAAGCCCACTGGCACTCCCTTCTTTTATTTCTTCTTTTGAGACAGGGTTTTACTTGGTCCCTTGCTGGGCTTGAACTTGCAAACTTCCTACCTCAGTCTCCCAGAGTGCTGGGATCAGAGCCATTCAGCACCCTACCCCAATTTGTTTACCCTTCTGTAACCAAAGGGGTTAGGAATGAAAAGAGACACTGACAAGTGAGGGTGTACAAAGTTGGTGGGGAGGAAAGTGACTACTCACTGTTTTTCAGAAATGACTTTTGGGACTGTTCAGAGATACTTTTGCTTAGAGATTGCTTTTACTAGATGCTAGAAGCAAATTGCATGAAAATCGTACATTTCCTCCAATTTTTTCATTTAGCAATTCTTCAAAGCAAATGTAATTATTATATATAGCAAACATGTGAAATTACATATATTTTTAGAAAAGACAGGGAAGACTTTAAAACAGCTGATTTCTTAGCAGAGTTTATAGACAATATCAGTGCCTGATAGACGTGTTGGTTATCAACATACTATTTCATAAAGAGAATCTTCCTGGCACTTGGTACATGTAAATACACTATCATAAACAACAAACTTATTCAACAGCACTGGGTTATCCATTCTCTTCAGCCAAGCTAGGACATCACTAACCTTATCCACACTGCTGAGGAATATCAAAATTTATATTTGTCCAGTTTAGTTGAATTATTTAATGCATGAAGACACTCTGAAATTGCTTCTTAGCAACTTTTCTCACCACCAAGACACGATGCCCAATATCCACAAATTAAAGGAGGAGAAGTTTGCTTTGGGTCACAATTTGTAGAAATTTCAATTCGTAGTTCACAGGCTCCAAGGCAGAGCAGCATGACAAAGGGGGATGACAGAGAAAAAAGAGCTCATGGTACGGTGGCAGAAAGGAGGTAGAGAGATCGAGAGAGGAGAGAGGCAGACAGACCCTTCTAGGCAACACCCCCAGTGACCCAATTCCTCCAACCAGGCTCCACCTCTCAAATCACACTTAACTGTAAGCTAATGAGTGGACTCATCCATTGGTGAATATCACTCCTCAATGATCCAATCACTTTCCAAAATCCCTATGAGCTCATGAGGGTTCAGGGAGATATCTAGATATAAACTATTATAGGGACCATACAAGATCTTCCTACAAGCTATTGATAAAAAACACTCACAAAATAACTATTTATTACAGAGTCCTATAGCATATCTAAAGCACTTCACCTCCTAGAATCTGGTACTTAATATACATGCATACATGTCATGGCATAGTAACAAAATGTTTGAGGCATTGTGTAATTTGGTTTACAAACATTAATTCTTCAAAGTATCACAAAGATCTTAAAAATTAACCACCATCATCCCTATTTAACTCCTAGGAAAACTGCATCACGGAGAGGATTGCAAAGTTGTGCAGGATTACTCAGAAATCTCCCTTTGCTCTAACCCAACAGAATTTGGCACCAGTAGCAAATTATCATTCAGCTTCAGATGATAGCTTACAACACAAACAATTCAAGCCCTCTAGAGAATCACATTCTTTTTCTTCCATTCTGCATCTTGTGCCTGTCATGATGTTTTGGAAATTATGAAACATTCAAAGCAGTTTAATATAAGGGTCTCAAATCAAAGCAAATATTTATCCTCATCTATTTAGAAGGATTCTGCTGGAGTTCAAACCTTAAGTGTCCCTCAAAAGTCTGTGTGTTAAAAGTTTGGTCCTCAGGGTGGCCCTATTGGGAAGCGGTGCAACCTTAACTGAAGAGTCTTGGGTCATTGCCTCTGAATGGAACAGGCACCTGTCTTAGTTACTTTTCTCATTGCAAAGACAAATTACTCAATGCCCAAAGTTAAGGGGGAAAAGGATTTTTGGCTCACAGTTTGTAGAGGTTTCAGTCCATAATTGGCTGGCTCCAAGGCAGGGTGACCTGGCAGACAGACATTGCAGAGGAGAAACAGTTCATGGTGGGCAGAAGGTAGCAAAGCAAGCAAGGGTCAAGACAAACCTCTTTCTGTCCTTTATATTGTGTCCAGGCTACCAGGGTTACCTTGGGGCCAAACCAATCAGTGGACTGCTTTAGTAATCACCCACCCTTAATCCCAACACCCTGAACCCTGGCACTATACCATGAATCAATCACACACTCTAGAATCAGCAACCTCTGAAAAAGCCCCACCTACTACAATATCAGGGACATCTAGACACAAGCCATAACAAGACTCTATCCCCTTTCTCTTTCATTGTTTTGCTTTGTGGTCTTGAGGAGAGTGGTTTGGCTGTACCCACCCATCTCCTTCCGTGATGTAGTTTCACAGACCCCTAGCAACAGGGCTCATCTGTCATGCCTGGAACATCCAGGTCTGTGAATCAAAATAAATCCTTCCTTTTGATCAGTTGATGATCTCAGGGTTTTGTTGTAGTGACAAAAAGCTAACACAGATCAATTGCCATGGTTCAGTTTTCCACCACATAATGAGGATGACTCTTCTGAATTTGTGTCATTTTATGCTGTGGATTTGGAAACACTACATTAAACTTTCAGGTCCCCCTCATTGGCATATCATTGTAGGTGAATCAAGGGCTCACTATGCATCACTGAATTAAAAACCCACTGGTAGTTCTATTCACGATGGTATTAGAGGGGCTGTATGAATATTTGTATCAATTTGTAGTATTTTAGAAATAATTTCCAAATGGCATCTGAGGAAATATGGGACCGAGATGTGAGAAAGTTAATATATTTTAACTAGTCTCTTATTTCAGTCTTTGATTGAGCCTCTTCGGGATAAGATAGTTTGTTATCTACACAAGCTTTCCTTCTCTTTTCATTAATTTAATTTAATTCCATTTATATGTAACCTGAGAGTAGCATTCCCCTGCAGTATGCCCACTCCATTTGTAAACTGAATGGAAGTCATCATCTCTGCTTTAATGGCTGTGAAGGACTGAGAAATTAATAGCTCTCTCTTGAATTAGTAAATTATATTTTTCCAAAGAGAGAAAAGTGCCTCATAAAAATAAGTGACTAGAGTCACTTTTATTTTATTTTTATAACAAGTCTTTTTATGCTATAGTTTTAAACCCCCTTTTACAATAACATCGTACATTTATATAGTGCTTTATACTTTTCAAAGCACTAGCATGCACATTAGCCTATTTTATCTTCACAACAACCTTCAGGCCTAAGTAGGGAAGACATAAGAGAGATCTGTGCCTCAGACTGAAGGACGGGGGTGTGGATGACTCACAAGTGGCCTGAAGAGCCCACAGTGGGCTGAAGAGTCCCCTCCTGGGCAGACCCTGGCTGTGGGAGGATGCTCTTCTTTGCCAAGATGGACACCCCTAGAGCACGGTTAAAGGAGAAAGGCTACTCTTCTTTTCTTTTCTTTTCCATATTATTTGCTGATTATCCTAATTACTATCTGCCATACATAATTCTTTTCCTTCATTTTCAGTTTCCTTACCTTTTTCTTTCCTTTCCGTATAATGTGTTCTTTATTCATAACAAAAATCACTATATACAAAGATTAAACTTCTATACCATATGTGGCTGTTCAGTTGGCACAAAAATCCTTTTGTTTTCTTAGAAATGTAACTCATCATGACAAGGTAAAGTCACTATGTTCTCTGATATTGTGAAGCCTCAGAAGACCTTGCACTGTGAGGCTGACACTGCTGCATTCAGCTGTCCCAGCCCACTTGGGTCATAGAGTCCTGCCACAAAATTGGATGCACAGAACTGAACCCAAGAGCCTGGGCAAAGCCAGAACTATGGTGCACTCAGCATCTGTCAGACAGATCAGGGCAACAATATGTGCAGACAGAGAACAAAGCAGATATTCTTTCTCCTACCTAAATAAAAGTTATATCTTTTGACCAACATCTCCCAGTGAGAATTTTTATTTCTAAGACATTTTAATTATGAAATATTGCTAGACATCTTTCTAGATATCTAGGGTACTTATCTAATGATTTAATAATAATATATTGCCAAAGGCAGTGCATTCATAGCAAGAAGTAAAATAAAATTCTTAACATTTTTTACCCCAACTCCAGAAAATTTTATAATCTTTGTGTACACACACAGGCATATAAAGACACATGCTTCTTAACAATATGAAAACTATATTCAAATTCCAGTTTAAATAAGTACATCTAGTTTAAAGAGTTTTTCTGTTAAGCTATATATCATTAAGTATTATTTTAATTTTAGTAGAAAAAGAAAAATCCTAATATGTCTTTTGGGTTTTTTTTTAAAAACTTCATTCAAGTGCATTCTTCTGTTTTCATATAACCATTATATTTGCTGATTATCCTAAGCACTATCTGCCTTATATAATTTTGACAATGTGTATTTATACTTCTTCAAGATTACGTGGTTTGTTTTCAGAGTTCACAAAATCTCATATACATAAAAATAAATTTATAGGATGTACACTAAATTCAATCATACAAAAACACACTGTATTTTTTTGAACCCCTGTTATGTCCCAGAGACCTTCCTAAGCGGTCAGGTTGAAAGGATAAATAGTACAGACTGTCTATTCTCTGCCCTTGGGAGAGAAATACTTTCCAACAAATGATAGCAAAATATATTACTAGCCAAATAAAGTGACTATAAAAAAGAAAATCATTACTTTTTCCTGAATTGTTTGAAAAGATATTGCAGAAGAAATACTTTGCTGGGATTTGAGTTCAACAGGAGAATTTCTAGAAACTCTAGGAATAGGCATCACAGAGGTTAGAAAGAATTGATCCAAGACAAAGATGCTAGAGCCCTCAAAGGGGACAGGGAGAAGGACAGACACGGCTGGGGAGGGGGTGTTTTTTCTTTTTATTTATTTATTTATTTATTTATTTATTTATTTATTTATTTGTGTGGGGGGGGGTGTTTTTCCTTGAACCATGCAATAGTGGACTGGAAAGGAAAACCCAGAAAACATTAGGTCAATGCCATGAGAACTGTGAAAACACTAAAAAAACCAAAACAAAACTGAAGTTAAATTAAAATTTCAAAATATTATCAGTGTTTTAAGACATTTTACTTGTATAAGAAATAAAAATTCAAACTGGATTTAATCTGATGAGCCTTCTCAACACACACACACACACACACACACACACGCACACACACACACGCACGCACACACACGCACGCGAGCGCTTCCCAAGGTCACAAGTTCCTTTGGTTGGCCAAGGGCATGATGGGAAGTCAGGAGGCTCCCGAACATGGAGAAGGAGAGCCTTGAAAGCGCCTAGGGATGCAGGAGAATCCTGTCCCACTCTCTTAGGAATCTTCCAGATTGTTCTCATCTGCTTGGTTCTCTTTCTTCACAGACTGCTCCCTGACCATAGCGAGTACGTGGTGAGTGAGCCCCAGTCCTGGGCTTGCCTGTCTTTGCAATTTGAATTTTGTGCATCTGATGTTATGAGGACACCGTGACAGAATGGGGCTGGGACGGCTGAATGCGATGGTGCCTGCATGACAGGACCTGTACCTAGCGTTGTCTTCTGAGGTTCCTTCCTGTGGCTGAAGGAGTGAAACATGTGCTATGTAAGAGATGTTCTTGTTTAAGAACTCACGTGCCGACTTCACATTGTCTCCATTCAAATTCCAGCTTCCCCTGGCCTGTTATAATCCGGGGCAGTTTACTGATCACCAGCTATTATACACCACCTTGAAAATATTTTGCTTTGATAAAACAGCTGAGACACACAAAGATTTAATAAGCAACTCAGCACATGCCTAGGTCCTGGCAGATTCACAGTCTGGCCTTTGAATGGAGTGAGTTAATCTAATTGTAAGGAAGCACATTTAAATACTTTCTTTTCTTCGCTAAGACATTTAAAAACATTTCTTGGCTATCTCACAAGCACTTCTAATCAGGGAGGTAATTATTAATGATAGAGGAGTGAAGGAAAAGTCAGAAAAGAAACTGCTTAGTGTTTACCTATAAAAATGTCTCTGAATGGAAATGGTATCATAAAATTTTATTGCACCACTTTCTATTTATTTAAAGAATATTTTCTAATACATATTTGTGTTTCCAGGTGAATCTTTCTGTGAAAAATAGCCTTTAATATATTTCGGTAAACAACTTGGACAGCAAATGCTTCTACCTAATTCATTTACTCTCTCATTCTAGAAAACTAGCTCACTGTCAAATTCTAGATCTTTCTGAAAATATCTAAGCTGCTTTAATAATGTTGTTTATCTTTATTGCTGAGAACCCAGCAGGTGAAGAAAAATGACGACAATTTGGTAAATAATGGATGCAGAGATGACTTATTGTTTTTCTGCAATGAGAAATGAGCATAGTTTATTATGTGACCTTTTTTCAAGTGCCTGTCAAGAACTCAGAAGTAATACAGCTTTACTTGCAAAGAGTGACTGATTAAAAAAAGATAAACACTTAAAGTGTTGTATCTCTTTATTAAGAGCTAATCTTCTATTTGTGTCCAAAGAAATAAAAATAGTTACAATCCTCCACACCCAAAGAAATCAATGGCTGTCTCCACCCACGTAAGGTACATGAACTGAACTACCCCAGCTGATAACACTGTTGGGTCTATTTAATCTTAAAATGCATTTTAAAAATCAAAATATTCTATTAACATATGTGTATGCTTTCCTCTTTTTGAAAGGTCATTTTGGATTTTAATCATTTCTTTTTTTCTCCTTGTAAGCCTTCGGGGAGGAAGATCTCCTGATGTTTAAGGATGTTTAGAGTTCAGATCCAGAACTTTTACATCTAGTAATAGATGAGGTCTTAATAATGTCTTTTCGACAGAAAATTCTACAGCTTCACTTAATAGAATATTTTGGGACTACTTGTTTATAACACAACACCTTAGAATGTCCATGAAAGTCAAACAATACTGCAGCAATGCAGCTTCAAAAATGTAGCTTTAAACGGTTTGCATACAGAAAAGATTTTTTTTTTTTACCCTCTTGGTGTTCTAAATTTTTAAGGTTATTCATGAAGAAGACAGGATGATCTTTGTTTTAGAGGCATAAATATTTAACACATGTTCTTTTTGTCAGACCAAGTTTTTATTAAAAACTTAAATGAGAGCTCTTCTTACATGGAAAGTTCATATTTAAGAGCAGAAACGCTCCCTTAAAGAAATACAAACTTAATAAAAATGAAAACACAAAATTTCAATTTAAGTC
This sequence comes from Heterocephalus glaber, assembly GCF_053883595.1. Lineage (NCBI taxonomy): Eukaryota > Metazoa > Chordata > Mammalia > Rodentia > Bathyergidae > Heterocephalus > Heterocephalus glaber. The sequence goes on from NW_028258329.1 coordinate 10,606,822, forward strand.
ATAACTTATTGTGGCATATGGAATTGAACTAGATAAATAAAAATAAGAGCCTATTTTACAGAATACAATATTTAAAATGTGTCTCTGCTGTTCTAAACTCTGTAATTAGTGAGATTCTGAGATATCTTCCTGCACAAGAAAGTACGTAGATTCAATAGAACAAAATGATTGCTTGCTCAGACACACCATACACACACAAACACACACACACTAATTATACACAGATAATAGCAAAAGTTTTCAGTTTTAAATATATCAGAAAAAAGAAAAAGGCTTACTTTTAATTTTACAAACAATAATATCATAAACTTTTAATTTTACTTGCAAATTCCATAATACAAAATATAAGAAAATCTGAGTAATACCTTGATAAAATATGTTCCATGCCAGGTGCACTTTTGTTTTTTCATATTTTGATACAATTATTTGGCATTGGAGTTTAAGAGGTTCTTAGGAACTAGGACTAGGGCTAGAGCTTTAAGTGATTAGGACAAAAAGCAGCACTAGAGAAAGAAAAATAAAGACTTCAAATAATGAAATCTTCTGGAGCTAAATTGGTAAACTGTTTCTGTTAAACAATGCATGTCCCACAGCTTTTTTACCTCCTTAAAATTCACAGTTTAAAATGGGTTCCTTTTACAAAGGCTAAATTGCTTTACAGTCACTCAGAACAAAGCTTACCTGTAATCATAGAATTACTGAAAATATCTGTAACAAATGCTCCTTCTAGAACACCCAAACAGCATTTTCAAAGGAAGAAAAAAAAGAATGGAGGGAGGGAGGAATGGAAGACAAGAGGGAGGGGTGGGAAGGAAGGAAGGGAGGGAGGTAAAGAAACATCAGGGGACTGGGTATGTAACTCAGTGCTAGACCACATGCCTAGCACACACAAGGCCCTAGGTTTGATCCCCAGCATGAAAATAATGATGTCAATAATAATTCAATTTTATATGCTCATTTGTATTACCAGTACATAGTGCTCAAGTATGTATAACCAAAAAAAAGTACCTATCTGAGTGTGTGTGTGTGTGTGTGTGTGTGTGTGTGTGTTGTAAAAGAGAGGGGAAAAGGAGGAGAAGAGGGAGATAAAAAGAAAGAGGGGCAGATCCTTGATATCTTCGTCCCTTAACACACAGGAAACTTACTCGGTCATCTGTTGACTGCCACAAACATAACTAGAAAACAGGAATTTACCAGCAGAAGCTGGGAATCAAGCACACAGAAGCTTCTCTATTCCAGCTATCTAATCGCAGTAGATGGCATTATAGTACATTTTTAGACCTGATATTTTAGGACGTTAAATTCAAAGATTAAAAAAAAATTGAGTTTATGTTTTGAAGTCTTTTTAAACTGATAATTAAATTAATTCTACCCGTTCTTTGAGTACTTTCCCCAGCACAAATAGAATGAGGCAAAATCAAAGTAAATATGAAAAAATTCTAATCAATTTAAAAAAAAATTAGCATTTAAAACATCAATTGGTAATCCATTCTGTACCTCTATTCTCTTTTTTAGTTTGTTTTTCTACACGATTTTCTTAAAACATACATACATGAAAAAAACATACCTACATGTATAAAAACACACACAAACACATCCTGATACTCTTTAAATACCAACTCAATAGCCATCCAAATTATTTCTAAGTTTTTGCTTAATTCACTCTTTAACTAAATGATGGAGAAATTGCAGGATAATTGCATTTGAATATTATTACATGATTTATTCAGCCCACAATAAGAATTCATTTTTAAAACAAAGAATTTAGAATTTAGAAACTTATAAATTTGATATGAGAGCAAATAAAATGTGTTCTGGACCTTTCATATGTAAATCTATTGAAATCCAGCCCTGAACATTGCAAGGGTCTCCCAGCTTATTACTTTATGATATTCCAGCCTGAAGGTGCAGGGGGTCTCACATTAATTTGCTTTATGTTTGATTAGAGAATCTTCCATAACTATTAGAGCCCACTTTGGGCTCGCTTCATTTTAGAGTTGTTGTCAGTCATTTGAGAGTGATTTGCCCCGTGACTGGAAGAATAAACACATCATATATTAGGTGAGCCTTTGATGCTTAGGGTTTACAGAATGCCAATACCTCTTTCAGAAAGTGGGAAGAAGATGAGCGAGGAAGAAGTATTACCAAAGGACTTCACGAGCCTTCTTGGACCCCTCCAGCTCAGAATAAACTCGTGGGGAAATGGGTGTTTGCTTTGTTTTTGCTTTGGTGCATTTCCTGGTGATGGACCAGAGGAGAGGAATGAGATTGGAGCATGCACTGTTTGTCACAAATTGTTCTGGAACATTTTGGTCTCCATAACCACTTTTAAGCACTGGTCAGGAACTGCCTATGAGTCAACATTCAAATCGGCCCGTTTGCCTTTTTGTATTCCCAGATATTCCGTTCTACACATCTTTGAAGGCAACTTTCAAAGCTAAATTGAAACTTGATTTTGTAACAGTGGAAAAAATACTTTGTTCCAGAACATACAAATATCTCTTTTCCCTCATTCAGAGGCCCAAAGAGACTTTGTGACTAGCGACCATATTTTCAAGTTGGAGAGTTCATGAATTACAATATTATTTAGGGGAAACTTTCAAAATTGCAAAAAACAAATCCCAAAAGCCCCAGAACTCCAAGAGGAATGTGTTTTATTTTTCCACCTGTTTGATGTCAATGTGCTGTAGCTTACCTGGCTTACCATCGTGAAGTGACTGTGTTAGCCTGACTTGAACGAATGCATTTCTGCTCACAGTGCACCTGGTATTTGTGTACAGCTCCACAATTCTTACTGAGAACTTATTACTTTATGTAGCTTTAATGCCAAACAATGTTTTCAGACTCCCAGTGAGTGAGGATGGGCATATATTATTACATCATGGACTTATCAAACAGCCATATCAATGGATCAAAGGAGCACCATTTGTTAAAAGGATGAATCTGTTTAGAACATTACAAAGTATAAATTAGAATCTCATATTCCTCTTCCCGAGGCCACTAATCTACATATTCAGGAAAAATTAGCCTCACTGATTTAGCCAAATAATCCAACAGTACTTTTTAATTTACTTTTAAGAAGTGAAGAAATCAGAGTAAGTTGCCTTTAATGGAAATGATATTTTATATAAATGCATACATATATATGTTCAAAGTTCAAGGATGAGGATTGGTATATCTATAAATTTTAAGTAACCCAAAATAACAATGGCCCACATGATGAAAATATTTTAGCCATAACCATAATAATAAAATGTTTCTATCCTAGAAGGATATGGGAAAAAATAGAGTAGAGAGCCATATTTGCATTTAAGTTCCAATTTTCTTGCAGATGGACCATGATTAACCACTTCTTTTCCACAAAGCTAGAATTTTGTTTCACTGTGATTAATAAATAAACATCACCCTGAATTGCTTTACGTAGACCTGTCCACATTAGTGTTACCTTCAAATATCCGAAAAGAAGATTAAACCACATACTTTAAATGCACAATATGCACCTAGGTATTTCTATCATTTAGAAAAATGGTCAGCTTTCACTTACTGGTTAAATTATTCTAACCACTGTGATGAGGACTTTTTGCTGCATTTCATGGTTGTTAAATCTACATGTAGTTATTTTTAACAGTATCCACTTGGTCACTTAGTTTTGGAAAATTAGAAAAATAAAATAAAGATATCTATGTATCACTCTCTATACTGACATATTCTTATCAACATTGCCAATAAGGTTTTATCGGCCTCAGGCATGAGGCAAATCTATCTTATTAGTGAAAACTAATGAAAGATCATCCTGACAATGATAATTAATTGCAGTTGTTGACAAGGACTCAGTTCTTTGCACTCCCTTTCTGTTGCTCCTTCTTGGTCTTTCAGCTCTCCTCTCTCAATTAGAGGTATGAAAAGTGCGGCCCTCCCCTTTGAGAAAGAAGCTTTTAGATTAATCATATTATCTTAAGGTTCCAAATCTCCATGCCTGTGTGACCTTTCTTCCGTTAGAATCCATTATCTTAAACTATCACAATAATCCTGGCTTTAGGGAGGGAGAGAGGGAAGAGGAATCAAACCTAATAGATGGCAAATAAGATTAATCTATGATCTAAGTGCCGATTACACTTGGCCCTGCCCTTGAACACCCAGGTGTAACCTTGAAATTCACATCCCCTAAGATGCACCAATTGGATTGAGCATCCCTCAAGGCCTTAAGGGCAGCTGGCCAAACTTTACCCATTAGTCCCCAGCGAGATCCCGAGCTGTCTCAATTTCCACCTCTTTTTACTTGTGGAATTTGGCAGCTGTGCTTTTTCTTGTTTGTTTTGGGATAGTTCACATTTTTTAGATAAAATACTTATTTTGGGGCCCTTGATTTTTGTTTGTCAGAAGCACCCATCCATGGAGGGAATGAACTTTTTTTACCTGGACCTCACAAGAGGAAAACAAATGATCTCGCCCCTAAAATCTGATAGCTGCACCAAAATAAATTCAAGTCTTTGCTTCTTTTAAAATACTGACATACTGATCTCTGAAGCTACATATATTTAAGAACAACCGAGAGGAGGAAAAACTCCCCGATGCAATATTTGTCTTCTGAACTTGGAGCTGATTATTTTTCTTCCACATGGCCTGAGGTCTTAGAAAGGACACCTTTTGGGTAAGACAGAACATGATGTGGGGAAGTCAGAGCTTCTGGTTACAGGGACAGGAAAAGGGATTGTCCTTATTGAAGGCATTTTCAGCCAAGGGGAATATCACTGTGTCAGATAGAGAGAAAAGAAAGAAAACCATAATGTGCTCAAATTCAGTTAGCCCTGTCTCCTGAAATTCCAAGCTGAGCAGGCTGAAAACTTTCTCATCATGAATCTGTGTGCTCCAGACACCACAGAATTATTAAACTATGAAAGATAGAATAAAATTAAATGCAAACTAAAAGAAGGAACATTAGATCTACACCAGGAAAAGCAAGTGGACTCCTCAAATATCGGAGGTAAAACCTGGTGAGCAGAAAATATGTCCACTTCTCCTAAACACGATAAGCAACTAAAAACTCAGGGCCACGGGTTGCAAAGCCCACTCTTACACCCTTGTTATGTGTCACACTTACTCCATGATGTCTGTCTTGTATATTCCTATGTACAAAAGAGAGGGAATACTTTTGGCAGAGCCCTTCATGCAGAGATTTTTCTCAAATGTTTTCACAAAAGTTGTGCAGATTTAGCCTTAGTTCCTAGTGAGAACGGTCAGACAAAGATCTCGGCAACATAGCCCCTGCATAGCTATTCTGTAATTTTCTTTTCACTGTATAGCTTCATCCCCAACATATCAAAATTAAATTCAATCTCACTGTAATCACATTTTTTTTGTCTTTCAAAAGTAAATCATTACCTTATCTTTTACACTTAGGAGGTGGAATATAGCAAGAATAGAATTAAAACTAGACCTATATCTCTCACCATGCACTAAACTGAAATCAAAATGGATTAAAGATCTAAATATTAAAATAGAAACTCTGAACCAGTTGGAACAGAGGCTAGGTAGAACCCTTGAAGAAATGAAAGTTTTTCAGTGGTCACCTTTCGGAAGCTTACTTTTGAAGCTCATGTGCCTGCCTGTAAGACACGGCAGATACAAGATCCTGGATAGAAATGAGTGCATGATCTGAAACTTGTTGCTTAACTTCTGTGAGTCTCCTGGTGTACAAAGGGATAAAAGGGTATGGAAAGAATTCTGGCCATATAGGGCTGGATATTCCATAACCCTATGGGTGAAATGTGTGATAATCATCAGCTGGTTGGCTTGAACCTTGGCTCTGCTGCTTATTGGCTGTGTGAGCTTTGGTGAGTTGCTTAACCCCTCTGCTTAAATCTTCTCATGTTTAGGATATCAGCAATATTTACTTTATAGTATTTCTAGGGAGGCTTAAAAGAGGAAAATTATTAAGCAGGTATTTAATAAGTGCTATATAGCTGTTCATAATTGTTATTCTTGTGGTCATTTTTAGAAGTTCAATGGCTGATAGTCTTTTTTTTTTTTTACCTTTAACTTGACAGGTCTGGAAAACAATGCTGTTGGTTTCTTAGATTCTTGCAAGGATCACAGCTGAAAAGACAACACAGAAGGGCAGGATTCTGGAAGCTCTGGTAAAAACACAGGAGCTTCTCTTTTGCGTGTTAGGACAGTGACATTGGCACGGAATGTAGGGGCCCTCATCAGCTGTCCAGGGAGGGCCAGCTCACCCCTGGGCAGGAGCCTCATACCATTAAGTCAGGGAGAGTAATGAAATTTCATTTAATTTGTCAGGAGGAAAGTGCTAATGTTAAAAGGCATTTAATAAAAAAGGAAGAGATTCTTTGAAAGGGAGCCCTTAAGTAATTACTTCAAGTGTCTTAGGCCTGCTCACCAGAATATTTACATTAGTGTCTTACGGTGCCAGTGTGTAATTAAATTAGTGCCGCATTTACATTCCCAGCCTTTTTTTTCTTTTAAGGAAGTGTGATTTTATTAATAATCCTCCTTAAAAAAGAGAGAGAAAATGACTTGATCTAATCAAATCTGATGCTAGTGTTTGTTTGAAATGTTCTTGCTGAGTTTAAAGTTGTGTGTGTGTGTGTGTGCCTGTGTGCGTGCATGTGTGCATGAGTGCATATGCACGTGTGCACGTGCATGCGTGTGCGTGCGCGCACAGGTGTGAGTGTGCGGGGACTGGGAAGGGCTGGTTCCAGGGTGGAGTCATGTACTCCTTTCTCATTTCCACTTGGGAAAATGCCTTCTATTGTCTACTCAGACCCGCCGTGGAGAGTCAGGTCAGCGGGCTCGGGCTGTCAGCATCTTTCTGTGTAGCCCAGCTTCTCTTTTCCAGCTGTCTGTGAGGAGGAGAGGACAGATTTGGATGTGTGAATGCAAGGGAAAACTCGAAAGGCAGGCACATCTCTCATGCTTCTGTGTGCACAGAGCTCAGCCGGATCAGCTGGAGTCACAAGAGGAGGGGACCAATGCACATGCAGACATGGTGAGCCCAACGGGACCAGGATAGGATCCATTTTCACCTCTGCAGACAGCTCACATTGAGGAAAATGATCCTTCATTTCTTCGCAAGTAGCCTACTGCTCTTTTCCCAATTGATTTATGGAAGCTTCTCATGAATGGGTCTGTGCAGAGCCTGTATGAATGGCTTACTTTTATCAGGCCTGTCATCCAAGATGCTGTGAGGGGTATTGACAAGAACCTGGGTTGCTCAGTTGAAGACAAAATAAATAAAGTTACATGACAGGAAATGAAGTATCAGTGTATCTCATACAGTTGATTTGAAGATTAAAGGAGATCAGGTTATCAGAAACATTTATAAATTACAGTGTTGATAATTCTATCTATTATAATGACAGCTGGAAATATTTTACTAAGATGCAAATGGGATTAGATAACTCTTATCACTGTCATTCAGTGGCTTTCCATGACCTTAGCCAAACCCTGAACTTTTACATTATCCCTGATAATTTCCAGTCTATCCTTCATGAATCCACTATGCTTTTCAAAATATCAGGTCCTCAATATAGGAAAACTCTCTCATCCCTGGAATTCTGTATGTGTCTTTCCCTCTCTTTACTGAATACTTTAGCCAACAGGCTCATATGCCTATTTTAACTTAAATTTAAAAATATTAAAATTGAGTAAAACCAAGCGTTTATATCCTCTTATCATTGCCAACAACCCAAGCCCTCAGCATCTTTGTATGGTTCATGGGCGCCATATTAAACAATGCAGCTATAGACCATCCATCAGAACAGAAGTGTTATGAGACACCATGGGCCTAGAGGTATCATCTCTACCTTCTGACTTCATTACTCACTTTTCAGTTGGAAAACCCTTCTACAATGATGAAGTCTCTCCCCATCCCTTGCCTTTAATAAGAATTATATAATCTCTTCTAATGTCGCACTATATGGAAGCCGCCTGTGTGCTTATCTGAATTTCCTAGTCAACCACTAGCTAAGTGAGGTGGAAGACTTGTCAGCATCGTACAAAGTATTGATCAGCATCATCCAAACCAAGTAATAGGAATAACATACCCGAGTGTTCACTAAATGCTATTTTAAGCACTTTACATGATCTCCCTTCATTCACAAGTAAGAAATACTACACTGCATACACTTGTGGAAACAATCTGTTATCCCAATATTGCAAATGAAGAAGGTAAGGGACAAAGAAGTAAACTACTAGTTTAGATCTTGCAGACAGCAATGAGGAGAGAAGGGTACAGGGCCAAGCAGTTTGATACTAGCTTATGCACTGAAAAGATGTATGCAAAGCTATGAACAGTGACTAAGGGAGACAGTAGTCTTTCATAATATCACTGTGCTTTAAAATAGTACTAGATTTTCCAACTAGCCTCAGACAGTATGTTTTCTTTTAATAAGTGCTTTATGCTTTCTCTCCCTCTCTTCAGCTCCTAATTGTAGTGTGAATTGAGAAGGCATGTTATGCCCTCCTCTACAATTAAGAAACCTGAAGTCTAGAGAGGACAAGCAAGATGAAAGTCTAG